>NC_057798.1:511813158-511847913 GCF_018294505.1 Triticum aestivum | reverse complement strand
GATCTTTCCAACACGAGGTGCTTGCCAAAGGATAAAAGGAAAAGGGAAAGGTGAAGATCACCTTGACTCTTGCATAATATAAAGACATAAAGTAAAAGATAGGCCCTTCGCAGAGGGAAGCAGAGATTGTCATGCGCTTTTATGGTTAGATGCACAAAATCTTAATGCAAAAGAACGTCACTTTATATTGCCACTTGTATATGGATCTTTGTTATGCAGTTTGTCGCTTTTATTGCTTCCATAACAAGATCGTATAAAGCTTATTTTCTTCACACTAATAGATCATACATATTTAGAGAGCAATTTTTGTTGCTTGCACCGATGACAACTTACTTGAAGGATCTTACTCAATCCATAGGTAGGTATGGTGGACTCTCGTGGCAAAAACTGGGTTAAATGGTATTTGGAAGCACAAGTAGTATCTCTACTTGGTGCAAGGAATTTTGGCTAGCATGAGGGGGAAAGGCAAACTCAACATGTTTGAATGATCCATGACAATATACTTTAACTGAGATGTGAGAAAACATAACCAATTATGTTGTCTTCCTTGTCCAACATCAACTCTTTAGCATGTCATACTTAATGAGTGCCCACAAGTATAAAAGATGTCTAAGGTAGTATATTTATATGTGAAATCTCTCTTCCTTCAATATTCTTTCATGAATTGACCAATACAATGCTTGCTAACCTTCAATAAATTTACAACCTCTACTTCTTAGATGTGAAGTCATTACTCCCCATGAGATAAGCAAATGAGACATATATAATTTAAGATTTATGACATTCAACTCATTCAACCATTTACTCATAGGATATAAGTGAAGATCAACGAGTAAATGACAAACTACTCCAAAAAGATATAAGTGAAGATCAATGAGTAGCTAAATAATTATGTAACTATGTGAAGGATCTCTCTCAATTAAGAATTTCAGTTCTTGGTATTTTATTCAAACAGTAAGCAAAACAAAATAAAATGACATTGCAAGGATAGCACAACTCACGTGAAGAAGCAAAAACTTAGGTTCAACCGATACTAACTGGTAGTTGTTGAAGAAGAAAGGTGGGATGCCTAACAGGGCATCCCCAAGCTTAGATGCTTGAGACTTCTTGAAATATTATCTTGGGGTGCCTTGTGCATCCCCAAGCTTGAACTTTTGTGTCTCCTTAATTCCTCTCATATCATGGTTTCTCTTTTTATCAAAAGCTTCATCCACACCAAACTCAACAAGAACTCGTGAGATAGGTTAGTATAAACCAATGCCAAACCTTATCATTTTCTACTGTAACAAATCATTAAAATTGTTATTCAACATTTCATACTAAATGTCTCTGCATAATTAACACTCCTATCCTCAAATAGAATCATTAAACAAGCAAACATATGCAAACAATGCAACCATATCAGCAATCTGCCAAAACAATATAGTCTATAAAGAATGCAAGATTCATCATACTTCCCTAACTCCAAAAATTATGAGAAAAACACCTTACCGTAGAAGATTTATCAGATCTCAATATGCAAAAAGTTTCAACATTATACCATTCTCTGACTTTTCTAGGGAATTTTTGCAACAGCGGTAAACTTTCTGTTTTCAAACAGCAACATGTATACTAGCAAAATAAGCATGGTAAAGGCTATCCTTGACATTTTTGTTCAAACTAAAGATGCAAAAAATTATTCTAAATAACAGAAAGAAAATACTAACAAGATAAAATGACGCTCCAAGCAAAACACATATCATGTGGTGAATAAAAATATATCTCCAAGTAAAGTTACCGATAGACGAAGAAGAAAGAGGGGATGCCATCCGGGGCATCCCCAAGCTTAGGCTTTTGGTTATCATTAAATTTCTTGGGGTGCCATGGGCATCCCCAAGATTAGGATCTTGCCACTCCTTATTCCATAGTCCATCGAATATTTTACCCAAAACTTGAAAACTCCACAACACAAAACTCAACAAAAAACTCGTAAGCTCCGTTAGTATAAGAAAATAAAACAACCACTTAGGTACTGTAATGAACTCATTCTAAATTCATATTGGTGTAATATCTACTTTATTCTAACTTCTCTATGGTTCATACCCTCCGATACTACTCATAGATTCATCAAAATAAGCAAACAACACATAGAAAACAGAATCTGTCAAAAACAGAACAGTCTGTAGTAATATGTATCAAACGTGTACTTCTAGAACTCCAAAAATCCTACCAAATTAGTAAGTCCCAAGAAATTCGTGCACCAATCCATATAAAAATGAATCAGATCAAAAGCACGTTTTTGTGAATTATCAAAACTAATTTACTGGGTGCAAAAGTTTCTGATTTTCAGCAGGATCAACACAACTATCACCGTAAGTTATCCTAAAGGTCTTACTTAGCACTTTACTGAAACAAAAGCTATAAAACATGATTACTAGAGTAGCATAATCATGTGAACACACAAAAATAGTAAGGGTAAATATTTGGTTGTCTCCCAACAAGCGCTTTTCTTTAATGCCTTTCTAGCTAGGCATGATGATGACAATGATGCTCACATAAAAGATACGGATTGAAACATAACGAGAGCATCATGAAGCATATGACTAGCACATTTAACTCTAACCCACTTCCTGTGCATAGGGATTTTGTGAGCAAACAACTTATTGGAACAATAATCGACTAGCATAGGAAGGTAAAACAAGCATAACTTCAAGACTTTAAGCACATAGAGAGGAAACTTGACATTATTGCAATTCCTACAAGCATATGTTCCTCCCTCATAATAATTTTCAGTAGCATCATGAATGAATTCAACAATATAACCAGCACCTAAAGCATTCTTTTCATGATCTACAAGCATAGAAAGTTTACCACTCTCCACATAAGCAAAATTCTTCTCATGAATAGTAGTGGGAGCAAACTCAACAAAATAACAATCATGTGAAGCATAATCCAATTGAAAATTAAACTCATGATGACAAGTTTCATGGTTATCATTATTCTTAATAGCATACAATTCATCACAATAATCATCATAGATAGCAACTTTGTTCTCATAATCAATTGGAACCTCTTCCGAAATAGTGGATTCATCACTAAATAAAGTCATGACCTCTCCAAATCTACTTTCATAATTATCACAATACTATTCAACATCCTCAAAAATAGTGGGATCATTACTTCCTAAAGTTGACACTCTTCCAAACCCACTTTCATCAATATAATCATCATAAATAGGAGGCATGTTTTCATAATAATAAATTTGCTCATCAAAACTTAGGGGACAAAAATATCATCTTCATCAAACATAGCTTCCCCAAGCTTGTGGCTTTGCATATCATTAGCATCATGGATATTCGGAATTCATACTAACAACATTGCAATCATGCTCATCATACAAAGATCTAGTAGCAAACATCTTATAGACTTCTTCTTCCATCACTTGAGCACATTTTCCATTTCCATCATTCTCACGAAAGATATTTAAAAGATGAAGCGTATGGGGCAAACTCAATTTCATTTTTTGTAGTTTTCTTTTATAAACTAAACTAGTGATAAAACAAGAAACAAAAAGATTTGATTACAAGATCTAAAGATATACCTTCAAGCACTCACTTCCCCAGCAACGGTGCCAGAGAAGAGCTTGATGTCTAGTACGCAACCTTCTTCTTGTAGACGTTGTTGGGCCTCCAAGTGCAAAGGTTTATAGGACAGTAGCAAATTTCCCTCAAGTGGATGACCTAAGGTTTATCAATCCGTGGGAGGCGTAGGATGAAGATGGTCTCTCTCAAACAACCCTGCAACCAAATAACAAAGAGTCTCTAGTGTCCCCAACACACCCAATACAATGGTGAATTGTATAGGTGCACTAGTTCGGCGAAGAGATGGTGATACAAGTGCAATATGGATGGGTACGAAACCACCTCAAAGTTATCCTTTCTGTTCTATCTATTCAAGAGTCCGTAGTAAAATAACATGAAGCTATTCTTTCCATTCAATCTATCATAGAGTTCATACTAGAATAACACCTTAAGACACAAATCAACCAAAACCCTAATGTCACCTAGATACTCCATTGTCACCTCAAGTATCCGTGGGCATGATTATACGATATGCATCACACAATCTCAGATTCATCTATTCAACCAACACAAAGTACTTCAAAGAGAGCCCCAAAGTTTCTACTGGAGAGTCAAGATGAAAACGTGTGCCAACCCCTGTGCATAGGTTCATGGGCGGAACCCACAAGTTGATCACCAAAACATACATCAAGTGGATCACGTGATATCCCATTGTCACCACAGATAAGCACGGCAAGACATACACCAAGTGTTCTCAAATCCTTAAAGACTCAATCCGACAAGATAACTTCAAAGGGAAAACTCAATCCATTACAAGAGAGTAGAGGGGGAGAAACATCATAATATCCAACTATAATAGCAAAGCTCGCGATACATCAAGATCGTGCCATAGAGAAAACACGAGAGAGAGAGAGAGAGAGAGAGATCAAACACATAGCTACTGGTACATACCCTTAGCCTCGAGGGTGAACTACTCCCTCCTCGTCATGGAGAGCGCTGGGATGATGAAGATGGCCACCGGTGAGGGATCCCCCCCTCCAGCAGGGTGCCGGAACGGGCTCCCGAGAGGTTTTTGGTGGCTACAGAGGCTTGCGGCGGCGGAACTCCCGATCTATCTTCGTATTCGATGGTTTTAGGGTATATGGGAATATATAAGCGGAAGAAGTCGGTCGGGGGAGCCTCGAGGGGCCCACGAGGGTGGAGGGCGCGCCCAGGGGGGTGGGCGCGCCCCCCTATCTTGTGGCCTCGTCGACGCTTCCCTGGCTTGCACTCCAAGTCTCCTGGATCATGTTCGTTCCAAAAATAACGCTCCCGAAGGTTTCATTCCGCTTGGACTCCGTTTGATATTCCTTTTCTTCGAAACACTGAAATAGGCAATAAAACATCAATATGGGCTGAGCCTCCGGTTAGTAGGTTAGTCCCAAAAGTAATTTAAAAGTGTATAATAAAGCCCGTAATCATTCAAAACAAATAATAAAATAGCATAAATGCTTCATAAATTATAGATACGTTGGAGGCGTATCACCGCGTCATGGATGTGTTGACTGTAGAGGAAACTGACGAGTTGCTCAATGATACGTCTCCAACGGATCTATAATTTTTATTGTTCCATGCTATTATATTATCTGTTTTGGATGTTTTATATGCATTAATATGCTATTTTATATTATTTTTGGGACTAACCTATTAACCTAGACCCAGTGCCAAGTTTCGCAGAAAAGGAATACCAAACGGAGTCCAAACGGAATGAAACTTTCGCAATGATTTTTCTTGGACTAGAAGACAACCAGGAGACTTGGAGATGAAGTCGGAGGAGCAACGAGGTGGACACAAGGACGGAGGGCACGCCCAGGGGGGTAGGGCGCGGCCCCACCCTTGTGGGCCCCCCGTGACCCTCCTGACCTAATTATTTCGCCTATATATTCCCGTATATCCCCCAAACCACCAGAGGCATCCACGAAAACACTTTTCCACCATCGCAACCTTCTGTACCCGTGAGATCCCATCTAGAGACCTTTTCCAGTGTCCTGCCGGAGGGGGATTCGATCGCGGAGGGCTTCTAAATCAACTATATTGCCCTTCCGATGAAGCGTGAGTAGTTTACCACAGACCTACGGGTCGATAGATAGTAGCTAGATGGTTTCTTCTCTCTCTCTCTCTCTCTCTCTCTCTCTCTCTTTGATTCTCAATACCATGTTATCCTCAATGTTCTTGGAGACCTATTCGATGTAATACTTTTTTGCGGTGTGTTTGCCAAGATCCGATGAATTGTGGATTTATGATCAGCTTATCTATGAATATTATTTGAATCTTCTCCGAATTATTATATGCATGATTTGATATCTTTGTAATTCTCTTCGAACTATCGGTTTGGTTTGGCCAACTAGATTGGTTTTTCTTGCAATGGGATAAGTGCTTAGCTTTGGGTTCAATCTTGCGGTGTCATTTCCCAGTGACAGTAGGGGCAGCAAGGCACGTATTGTATTGTTGCCATCGAGGATAAAAATATGGGGTTTTCATCATATTGCTTGAGTTAATTCCTCTACATCATGTCATCTTACTTAATGCGTTACTCCGTTCTTTATGAACTTAATACTCTAGATGCATGCTGGATAGCAGTCGATGTGTGGAGTAATAGTAGTAGATACAGAATCACTTTGGTCTACTTGACACAAACGTGATGCCTATATTCACGATCATTGCCTTAGATATCGTCATAACTTTGCGCTTTTCTATCAATTGCTTGGCAGTAATTTGTTCACCCACCGTATTATTTTCTATCTTGAGAGAAGCCTCTAGTGGAACCTATGGCCCCCGGGTCTATTTTCAATCATATAAGTTTCCGATCTACAATATTAGTTTCTGATCTACTATTTTTGCAATCTTTTACTTTCCGATCTATAAACCAAAAATACCAAAAATATTTACTTTATCGTTTATCTATATCTATTAGATCTCACTTTTGCAAGTAACCGTGAAGGGATTGACAACCCCTTTATCACGTTGGGTGCAAGTTGTTTGATTGTTTGTGCAGGTATTCGGTGATTTGTGCGTTGTCTCCTACTGGATTGATACCTTGGTTCTCAAACTGAGGGAAATACTTATCTCTACTTTGGTGCATCACCCTTTCCTCTTCAAGGGAAAATTCAATGCAAGCTCAAGAAGTAGCACTCAAGCGAGGTGATATCCCTTTGTACCGATGTTGAGGCAGCTGAGAACATAGGGCGGTGTAGCCGTGGTCGAGATAGCCATGTGAGGGACATCATGGTCGATGTTGAGTTGAGCTTGTTGGTGTTGAGGTAGCACAAATGAAGCCAGGGGCACAAGGAAGTGCCGAGGAGTCGGGGCGCAGTGATGCACCAAGAAGAAAACAGGGACGCGTTCGAGGAAGCCATGGAGGAGGGTGTCGATGTCCAAGATATTTTGTCAAGGTCGTTGTAGACGAGGTGCCACATCAGGTTTGCCAATCTCGGGCACACGCCGGGGATGAAGGCACATGCCATTTTTGCTAGCACTGGGCATGCATAGACGGGGACTAGCATGAACTACACGCCATGTCGGAGGGACCAACATAGGAGGCCTCTAGGATAGTTACGGCGCAAAACGGCATGGAGTAGAAGGTGTAGATGTTGCTCATGGTTGCTGGAGTAGACAAAGTGGTTGAGGAAGATGACGTCGATGCTGTCGACGAGCATGTGCAGGATGAAGACAAAGATGTGGTCGGAGAAACTAGAGGTAGACCGAGAGGGGCCATGTCGGTTGCCTGTAGAAGTGCGATGGTGGTACTCAAAGTAGGCGAGGAAGAACCCAACAACATGATGAAGACCATGCATGGACGGTGGCGATCCTGCACAACACTGAGGGAGGCAATGTAGCGGGCACGACAGTAGACGTCAATGTATCAATGGTACAACGAGCTGCTGTACAAACGGTTTTTAACCCCTTTCCTCGATGACATTTTAAACCGTCGCCTTGTTAGTGTGTGCGATAGGGCGGTCCTTCCCACACGACCCAGAAACCGTCGGGGATAGGGAGCCATGTTGCAGACACGTTGCCAAATGTAATCGCATGCGATGCAGCAACATATCGCACACACCACATTTTGGCACACGTGTGGGATTGGTGATCAAATGTTTCTAATGGCGCAGTGAAACCAAACAGTGTTTCATATTGAACCGTTTGTGAAACAGTGTCTAAGGCGCACGGGCCAACATAGGGACTGTGTGTGATATGTGTCTCATCGCACACGAGTTTTCTACAGAAATCGTCCGCCATGCATGGCACCGTCGCACACGTTTCACGAACAATTACTGTGTGTGATAATATGCTATCACAAACAGTTCAAGAGCCCCTTCGCAAACATACAACTATTGCAGACTGTTTTTGATTTGTTATGTATCACCGGCGGTTGCGGTATGAGTGATGTGTGCTTTTCATTTGGGATTGCACATGTTTCCTAAAAAAATTAGGAGTGGGATTGTATTTTACATTGGGCACGGTTTACTATAAGCACTCATGTGCGATAATGTGCTATCACAAACGGTTCGGGATCCCCTACACACATGTAGAAGTGCTGCAAATCGTCAGTGATCCGCTGTGTATCACCGATGGTTCCGCTATGATTAACGTATGCTTTCCGTTGTGGGTCGCACACACTTATTTAGTTGAACCGTGTGCGCATCAATGGCCAGGTTAAAACAAAAATATCGCATTTGAATCGGCATGCATGCAAAAAGCAAATTCACCACAATATGCAATTGAATAAATAGTGTTCACAGAAGGAACATTCATCAGAATTCACAACAATTGCAATTGAACAAATGGTAGCTAAATTCCAATGATTTGTCGACATATATATGCATTACATAATTAATCATAGTGTACGAAATACGAGACCTCATCACATGGAAAACAATGGATCCATGCGCATATGTTTAGCGGATAACTCTTACTCATTATTTCAGGAGAAGGCATGCTGAAATCTTCATTATCACCAGTGGGCATGTTGTGATTCAGGAACAAATTGCTGATAAATCTTCTAACCATCAATAATTCACTAGCGGGGAGCGATTCAGGGGTCCTCGGTTCAAAGATGAGCTGCAGTATTTTTAAGATCAGAATGCGCCATACGAGTGGAGTAGCAGATATTAATTAAGATAGACTTACTGGTACTAATTCGCGAGCATCTTCACAACTATCAGCAGATTTGCAGATGAAGATCATGTGTTACAAACATAGTATCCACAAAGGTTGGTCCCTTCACAACCACATAGCATCCAGATTTTTCCATGGCTCTTCTTGCATGGGCAACCTCCACAACCACATGATGACGACATACTCCTCATCCATGACTGTTGCCGTTGACATTCTCCAAGCAGTCGCAACAACGTCTGATAGAAGTCCAAACATAGCAGATCTAGAGGATGGGACTAGAAAGGAAGAATAGGTTAGGGAAAGAGGAGCGAGAAAAAAGATGAGGCATCTGCATTGTGTGCACCACAAATATTAATGTTAGCTAAGTTAGTGTCCCGATTTGTTGGTTGTGCGTGTTAATAAATCACCTGAAACTGATCTAGCGAAATAGGCACAAGTTCCAACGTGCAAAACTGAATGCACATACTAACTTTCGTGACGAAAATGATCCATCTCGTAGATTGTAACTTGGTAGAACAAGAGAAAACATGTTAGCACTAAAAATAAAATCAAATAATACAAAAGTTAGTGCACTTTGAAGAATGAAATTGAAATCATATCTGTTAGGGGGAGAATCATAACTGTGACATCGAAGTGTTTTCACAGATGAATATTTGACAATACAAGAATGCAAGTATTGAAGAATAGAAACATGCGTATTTGAGGCAAGAGAACAGAAAAACTTGGGAAAACGACGGAAGCAATTTTGCATGAAAAGAACGATGCATGAAACAGAGAACAGATAGAACAACACGAATGGATGAGTGAGATCGCGTAAAGAAAAGTAATTGGACAGAAGAAAAAACAAAAAAGAAAGAGAAAGAAAAACTGACGGCTGCAAGCGTTTTCATAGATGCGTACCCCTACGAATTTCCGATCACAAAAGGCACACAAACTAAGATTGCCAGAATTGATCCCCGAAGTTGATGACATTTAAGCCAAAATCTGCAGCGATTTTCGTCTAGCTCCATTACTGATTCTGAAATTTGAATTTCAAACTCACTTTCACATCCTTGCTACTGTCCAAGAGAGGAGAAAAGCGCGGCGAGCAAGGCAAAGCTAGCTGTGAGTAAATCCTCCAACGGGCCTGGCCTGCCGATCACCTCACCTGCTCAGCAACACGCAGTCGTCGTCCCATCACCAGCTGTCTCTCACGTCATCACAGCGGAATCCCCGGGCGCACCCTAGCACCCATCTAGGTCACTGCACATGGGACACACCCAGCCCCCCGTAACGGCAAAGCGGAGCCTCTCCTGGCTCCTGCCACTCGGCCCAATCAGAGCGGCCGGATGCCCGCCACGTGTCCCGCGGCACGTGAGACCCCGTACGGGGGAAGCGCAAAAGACCTCGTCGCTGCGGCGCGTCTGGACGGGAGGAGGATCGGAACGGAACAGAACAGCAAAGCCTCTCTCCAGTTTACTTTGGGTTCGTCCCTCCGGCGGCTGCCTGCAAGGAGCCCGGCTCTGGGGCCAAGGCCGGATTGGATGGCTCATGCCGCCGACGCGAGGTCGCGCTGCGTCGTCGCGGTGCTCTTCGCCGTGGCCGTTTTCCTCGCCTGCTTGCCGCCCGCCGCCACCGCCTCCTCATCTTCCCGGTCAGGTACGTCGTGTCGTTCGCCATCCATTCGTTGCTCTCTACAACCCCCGCCGCAAGGTCACCTCCTTGGTCCTCGCGCCGACCGGAAATCTCCTCCGCTCTTTGACGCCCTTGTTGGTCTCCCTCGCAGCGGCGGCGGCATTGCAACGAGTCGAGATGGCGGCCATGTACACCCCGCAGGACCTGCAGGAGAAGCCGGATGTGACCAAGGTACGTACGCGGTGACGAACGGCGCTCGCGCCGCCATGTTACGGCTTCGGGACGAAGGAAAGGCCGCTCCTTTGGAGGTGGTTTCTTGTCGTCGTGTTTCGGGCTCATGGGGTTTTAATTTACCGTGCGCAGGACGCGGAGGAGGACGTGAGCACGACGGGGTTCGGCGCGGAGGAGGAGAGGGAGGTGCCCACCGGGCCCGACCCCATCCACCACCACGGCAGGGAACCCAGGCGCCGGCAGTCGCCCTGATCGGCAGAGGATGAGGATGCTTCCGTGGGTCCGTTCATCCAGCGTGAGTGAGCCATGAATCAAGAACCAGATTCTGATATGTCCTATGCATGGGTGCTCTGCTGAATCTGCACATTGGATTCTGATTCCATTGTTGTTGTAGGGTTGTACTACTAATCAAAGGAAAAGGGGAAGAGCTACAATTCATAATAAGGGTTGTACAATGAGCTGTTCTTCCCCTAAACAAACTTATATGCTATTCTTAGTTTTGTTACTGCTTGCTTGCCCTCCGTTCCAAAATAAATGACCCAACTTTGTACTAAAGTCATCTATTTTGGAACGGAGAGAGTAGTTCAGATACGACTGCGCTGTTGTGTACTTCAAAATTTTGCATGGGCACAGGGGCAGCTTTGCCTAATTAAAAAATTGTACTGTAGATGAATATGAAAGAGATTTGCACCATGAATTGGAATACGTTTTGAGGTTGCTGGAACTACATTTACTCGGGAATTTGAAGTGGTTGTCTGCTGGTAGCAAGGTTTATCAGATTTCCTACGCCCTGCAGAAGTCAGAAGTATTCTGTAACTCTGTTCTAGGTTCTGGAAAGATGCAAGGATCAAACTGGAACACATGAATCTGTTTGCGCTGCATGGGTTGGTACAAATGCGCTGATATGAATCGCCTTTTGTTCCATTAGCATCTCATCTACAGGACCTGTCAATCTGTCATTCCTCTGAAGTGCATTCCCTCTAGTATTTCAGTATGTTGAATGGATTCAGATTTTGTGGAAAATGATTGCAAACAAAAGAAGTACTCCCTCTGTAAACTAATACGTATAAGATCTTTTAGAGCATTAGTGATCTAAAAGAACTTATGTTAGTTTACAGATGGAGTACTTGCCCGATTTGGTGAGATACATTTATGTCGCTGGAACTATATTTACTCTATAGCCTATACTCCACTTTCAAGTTGGTTGTCTGCCGGTTGCAAGGTTTGTCAGATTTCCTACAGCCTGCAGAAGTGTTCTGTAACTCTAGGTTTCTGGAAAGATGCTAAGGATCAAACTGGAACACATGAATCTGATTAATGCATTTGTCCTGTCGATCTGTCGTTCCTCTGAAATGCATGCCCTCCAGTATTTCAGTCTGCTGAATGAATTCAGATTTTGTGAAAGGGGATTCAGATATGGCAAACAAAGAGGAAGTACTTGCATGGTTTTGTGAGATGTATACGGGGATAGCAGCACGAGCCCGCTGTGAAAAATACCAGTCCCGTTCGGAGGCATTTCACCGACATTTAGCGGTGGATTGCAATATTTTGATCATGCTGGTGAGAGTGGCTTGCCAGGATGTGGCCGTCACTGACACTTACACATCACGGCAGCGAACTGAAGAATCGAGCAAAAAACATGAACAAATCACAACAAATCAGTACGCATGCTACAGCATGGTGTCGGCCCTGGAGGGCAGCCTCTTGAAGAAGTTGCCGGCGGCCGACGGCATCCGGCTCCGGAACCGCGGGTGGCGGAGCGCGTACAGCCCGGCGACGAGCGCCACCACCCGGAGTGGCGTGACGTACAGCGTCACGGCGGTGACGAGGCAGAGCGCCGTGGACAGCGCCGTCGCCCTCGGGTCCCTCCACGCGAGCAGCGAGCGCACCCTCTCCCCCTGCGTCGCCACGTCGCCGACCACCGTCTGGATCCGCCCGGCCACGCTCCGCAGCCGGTCGTACCGCAGCCGCACCACGTCGTTCGGCTTCGACGTCGGGAACGTGTCCAGCTCCTCGTCGATCTCGTCGGGGTGGGTCGCCTCCGCGCAGGAGAGCCTCGCGTCCATGCTCGCCGGCCGGCGGGGCCGGCGCCGGTAGTTCCACAGGCCGGCCATGGACATGTACAGGAACACGGTCGGCAGGATGAGCCCCGGGAAGCACATGAGCGTGACGAAGAGCAAGTGCACCAGCACGGTGGTCACCGGGTTCCTCCAGTGGCACACGTCCACGAGCCACCGCGCCGTGCTGGCCGCGCCGGACAGCAGCGCCGTGACCCGGAAGAAGTTGGCCTTGCTCCGCCGCATGCTCCACAGGTGCGACCCCGCGTCCAGCATGTACTCCACGACCTCCCGCCGCAGCGGCGGCTCGGCGCGGCTCAGCCGCGCCGCCACGATGCTCATCGCCTGGCGCCGGAGCGCGTCGAGCTGCGGGACGGCGAACGGCTGGACGTAGTGCATCTTGGGTAGGAGGGGCTTCCCGTACAGGCACACGACGCTGGCGAGAGAAACGGAGGTGAGGCGCACGGCGAGGCAGAGCTCGCCGTTCTTGCGCACGCCGGACGGGTGCAGCACGACGAGCGGGTGCGCGTTGGTGTACACCTTGTCCATTTCCAGAGTGGAGAGGCGTATCCTCACCTTGCCCATCATCTGGTCTCTGAGGACGGCCTTGCCGGCGGCGGCATTGGCTTTGCCGAGCTGGCAGTTGTCGAACATGGCGAGCGTGAGCACCGTGCAGGGGTCGTAGACCTCCCACGTGTACTGCTCGTTCCACCGCGGGCTGCACGAGTCGACGACGGTGCGCGTGCGCACCCACTTCTGCCCGTACTTGGCCACGCAGTAGGCGTCGGTGGTGCCCCGTCCGTCGGTGGTCTTCATGGGAGTGAGCCCCTGCGCGCCGAGGACGCCGACCTCAAGCACACCGACGGGCGGCCGCCACAGCTGCCGCGCCGTCGGGCGCGTGTCGCTGACATACATGGTCGGCTCGTCCATGACGTGGTACGCGCCCTCGAGGCACGCCCGGAGGTGAACGCGGCCGGCGAAAGTGGCTTCCGGCCGGCGCAACGGATGCCCGAATGGCTCGAGGCTGAACCACTGCGAGTGGATCGCCACGCGGTCGAGGCGCTTCTCGAAGATGGTGAGCGGCAGCACGGCACGCCCGACGATCTCGTCCTTGCCGGGGTGCGCCCGGGCCTCGACGATGAGCACCGCCGGGTCCTCGAACGGCTCCGCCACAACGAAAACCAGCTCCTCGTTCCACGCCAGGCTTGTCGGGTTCCTCATGGCGCACGCCTTGGTCCGGAGCATCATGCCGCCGACTTGCACCTTGGCGAAGACCTCGACGTGCTGCCGGACCTTGTCGCCGACGAAACCGCCCGTCACGACGTCCTGTGCCTCCAGCACGTTTATTCGGAGGTACCACAGCTTCGGCGTCACGTACACCTTGGACCGCGCGCTCTGCACCGCGGCCACACCATCAGCGCCGCCGCGCACCGACGCCGCGTCGGCGTGCCATGCGTCCCCGAACGCCTCGTCGGCCTGCGTGCCGACCCACACCGCGAGCATGACCTCGGTCGGCAGCACCATCTTGCCACCATGGCGCACGTTCTCGAGGCGGTACCACTGCGGCGCGAGCGGGCTGTCGGGCGGCATGCGCAGCGGCACCTCGCTATGTCGAACGCGATCCTGCCGACGTAGTCGTCGCGCGCCACGGCGTCCCTGTCCCTGACGAACACCTCCAGCGCCGTGGCCTGGACGCGCTCCCTGGAGAAGGCGAACACCTGGTTCCACTCTGGATTCGACTTCCTCTCGTGGTGCGGCGTCGTGCCGCGGTAGTTGCCGAGGCGCACCTCGACGTAGGGGCTGCACCCGCCGGTGACCGCGCCCACGGGGATGCCGCGCGCCTTGACGACGCGCACGTACAGGTAACGCATCTGCTCCACGAGATCGTAAGAGCTCGCCAGCGGCCTCTCGCGGGAGCCAAGGCCCATCCACCCGCCTCCGCCACCACGCCCACGCCCTCCGCCGCTGCCGCTGCCGGCCGGCCACTGGGTCCTGACCTGTGGCTGCGGCATTGCGCCCTTGGACTTGTATTCCTCCGCTCTCGCCGGTGGCGCCTGCGCGTGGAAGACATACGGGTACGCCATGACCGGCGAACTCAGCCACCGGCTTCTCCGTGGCTGCTCGCGCGTGTCGGCCCGTCGGTTGTCGGTTCAGCGGTCGACTTCCCCGGAGGTCACCGGCGAGGGAAGGCATGCAAAGGTGGCAGCACCATCAGTCAGCTCAGCTAGTACTGCTAGTTAAGCAATGGGCTGTACATGTGGCCTTGCAGAACCTTGAAGCATTTTGTGGTGGATGGTGAGATTGTGTGACTGCGCCAGTTTCCATGAGCCCGGAGGTGGGGGGAATAAAGATGAGCGAGATCATGCCAGTCACGGCGAGCTGGTGGGTTTCTTTAGATCTGGAGTCTCGGTGAAGACACCTGAGATTTCCCGGGAAACTGCCTGCGTCTGTTTCCAACTGTATTGTGAAGTTTCCACAGTAGTGTGAACCAGGTAGACATCTGTACTGTAATGCGTTAAACTTTTGTACTGTCAATTGGAGTACATCAGTACTAACAGATCGCAAAATGATTCTTCTTCTCTAACACCGCGCATAGAAGTAAACAAAAAACTTGTTCACATAATACATATTGTAGATGATTTCTCAGCAGAGTTTATGGGATTGCAATACAAGGGAGCAAAGTGTGTACTTGCTGCTTGAAAAGCAAAAGCACTTCAGGAGCTTTGATCTTTGGGGCCTGGTTCTGCTTTAACCCGATAAGCTCTTTTTCCTCTCTCTCCTTGGAGCTTTATTCTCCTACACTCAGTAGTTGTCATACTTAAGTATGAGGCCTCCTTAAGTATATTGACCAATCTCAAATGAAGAGTGGTGCTGACTGCTGGGTCTTTCAAAAGAAACAACTTATATTAGGCAAATCTAGCATCAATGTAGGGTCCAGTAGCACTTCGAGAACTGAAATTTACTCCATTTCTTGCTGCAAATTATTCCTTGGTTTCTTGATTCCTAGTCGTGATCTCAAGATCCTTTGCACTATGTCGGTGCCTTGGTTTATCGATCCATTTGTTGTATCTCCTCTTGTTCGTTGCTGTCAGTTGAGTGCACGTGCTTTACCAAAGGTTAAATGCTCCCATTTGTTAAGGAATAACCCAAGTATCTCTTTTACAGATGGAGCAAATCATAAGGCCAACATGTTATTATCAACGTCATGCCATACCATGTGAATCCGAAGCAAGTTACTGCAATATCCTAGTTCAGGATTGACCAAAGGCAACTAGTCATAGGATCACCTCTTTTGCTGAAAATAATAAATGGGTGTCTTGCAAGCAAGTGATAACTTGCTGTCGACAGATGGATGCGGGCATGAAGGCCTGGTTTTGCTCCTAAGCAACTGCACGATAATACTACCTGCTAGTGGTTGGGCATGCGGTTGTGCAGCCTAACGACCCGAGTTCAATTCCTAGAATTGACAGGTGATGCATAGGGGTTTCTCCTCATTTAGTGAGGATTTAGCTTGGTGTGTGGTGGAACCACTCATCAAGAAAATATGTTGATACTCATTTAAAAAAAATTCAGAGGATCATGTTTATCTTGGTACTCATACTAAAATGGACGTATGCATCCTTAGTTGGGGCAGAGACTGGGAAGTGAAAATCTCTCCCATTTTTAAGGGATGTCTGCATAGGCCACACCGTGTCCGGCTGATGGCGACTAAGGGGGCGACGGGCGGGGCGACGGGCGGGACGACCGCACGCGCGCCGCCTCTCCTCTCCGGCGAGGGACGGCGGGTAGGTGGCAGGTTTTGGGCGCTTGCGGACGCTGATGAGGAGGACGCGGACGGGGATGCGGACGATGCTCTGCCATCACCGCCGACGCCGACTCCCTCCGACCACGTCAACGACTGGTTCAATGCCGGCTACACGGAAGAGGAGGTTGCGTCCTCCATCGGTGAGGTGTTGCCTCTCCATGATCCGGCAAGGATCGGGCTACACGTAGGCGACAAAAGGGAGATGGTACGCCGTCTAGTTCATCGGAGACTGTCGTCGGTGGCGGTCAAGCCTTGGAAGGGTCCTTTACCGAAGGTTAGTCTTCCTAATCTCACTGTCTTTGATCTTGTTCGGCCGAAATCGTGGATCGTGGTTAAGCGGAAGAAGAAGGATCGCCGGGCGGCGGCCAGATTGCCGCCGGCGGCGCTAGCGGGTGTCTCGCCCGGTTTTCCGGGCCTCGGGATCTCTCAAGATCGCCAGCGCCGTTTGAATTTGCTTATTGGCCGAGAGAGGCCGAGTGAAAGCGCTATTGGGCTGAGTCAGGTTGGGCCGGGCTTAGCTGGGCATGAGGACCCAGCTAAGCCCGGTGCCAAACCAGCTTGTGCCGGGAGCGGATCGGTGCATCGCGGGTGGGCTGGTCGGGCCGGTTTTGCATGGGTATGTGGCCCAGGTGGATCCGGTCTTGATAGATGTTGTGGGCGACGTACGTCCGCCAGTTTGATCGTTGTTTCGTTCCTCGTCTGCGCCGGTTAGGGTTCTGCGACACCGGAGTCCCAACCTTCGATCGATTGGGTGTGGACGGGCACAGCGTATTCCCCCGCTTGGCGCGATGGCAGGCCACGGAGGTGCCTTGCTGCCGGGGAAGAAGCCTGGGACCGGCCGCGTCCAGACCGCACCACCGCAGGGCGCTGGCGCTGGCCGTGGCGCCGTGCTGCCGCCTGCTTCCAGGAATGGGGCTGCGCTGCCGTTGCCCGCGGGTAGTAGCCGCGGGGCAGGGCCGTCGTTGAACCCTTGGACTGGCCGTGGGGTGCTTCCACCATCGGCTCTACCTGCTGGTCGAGGGGTGGCGGCGGTTGGTTCGGCTACGGGCCGTGGTGGAGGATTGACTGGTCATCGACCGCCGGCCCCTGCTCCCGCGGGTATCCGTCCTCTGGCGCCGGCAGCGGCCGGGATGATCGCGGTGG
Source organism: Triticum aestivum (assembly GCF_018294505.1). Taxonomy (NCBI): domain Eukaryota; kingdom Viridiplantae; phylum Streptophyta; class Magnoliopsida; order Poales; family Poaceae; genus Triticum; species Triticum aestivum. Next base: position 511,830,349 of record NC_057798.1, on the reverse strand, counting down.
GCCGTGGTGGCGCGGTGTCAAGGCCGACTGCGCCAGGGCTCTCGACCGGGCAGCAGCTGAGGCCGGCCCCGCCGCCTCATGTCGTCGCTAAGCCCCAGCAGAACAGGGTCGGGCCGGTGCAGACGCAGCCACCGCCGCCGCCTCAAGTTTCTGCCGCGCCCTGGGGGCAGTGCGGTGATGATGGTTTTGATGCGTATGGAGTTGGTAAGCACCGTGGGTCCTCGTCGATGGGCGGTGGTCGGGGCTACGCTTGGCAGAGCGATGGCACGATGGAACGACCGTTCATGGGGCCCCCAGGAGGCTTTGTTGAAGGGGCGTCTGGCCCGGGCTACCGACAGCGGGGTGGGTTCCGCGGTCATCATGGTGGCCGTGGGGGTCGAGGTGGCCGGTACCGCCCACGACAGCCACCGCCGCCTTTGTTAACCAGATGGTGGTTGACGGGGCCGTTGAGGAGCAGGTTCTGTCAGGACAAGCTATGGAGGTGGTCTCGGTGCTTGCCTCTGCTGAGATTCCCGGAAATGAGTCTGGGTTGACAGCGATAGTAGACGCGACTGGCAGGACTAAGTCTGAGAGGGCGTCCAAGTGGGCGCGTAAGAAAGAAAAAATGTTGTGCTATAGATGTGGTGGCAAGGGACGTTTTATTGCTGAGTGTGTGGCTGAGATGTGTGGCACTTGTGGCAAACCGGCACACGATTTGGGGGACTGTCCGTTTTTGAGAGATCAGGCACCATCACTCATGATGTATGGAGTGTACTGTGCTGAACTTACGTTCTTTGAATCTCCAACGGAGATGGAGGTTCCTGACGAGACATTGAGTTTGACGACTGGGTTAGTCAAAATTACCAGAGGAGAGGTCTCGGAGGCACAGGTTGTTCAGAGGCTCAAGGAGTTAGCTCCTGGGGATTTCCAGTGGGAGCTTGTTAGTATCGAGGACAAACTGTTTTGGGTTGAGTTCCCGTCAGTTGAGGATCTTCAGAGACTTTTGAGTTTCGGGATGTGCAAGGTGCCGGGTACTGATGGTGTGCTTGAGTTTCACGAGTGGAAGAGGATTGAGCCTACGGGCAAGCCTATGACTCAGGTTTGGTTGTGGTTCTCTAGGGCTCCCTCCAAGCCGATGCAGAATGCCCGGGTCATGGCCAGTTTGGGTATCATGGTGGGCAGACCAGAGCGAGTGGATATGGACTTTACCAGGGCCCACGGGATTGCCCGTCTACTGGTCAGTGTGCTGAACATCGAGTACGTTCCTAAGGTGGTTAAGTGGGCATATCGAGGCCACATCTATAACCTAGTCATTGTGTTCGAGGATGAGAGTCTGTTCGCCAAGGTGGCCAACGGGACTGATACTGATGTGCACGAGGGTGATGATAGTTTGGCACTTAAGGAGGCACCAGCTGCTGACAGTGGATGAGAGTTGTCCACTACGCCGGGTGCTGACTCTCAGACGTCTGCGGATGGGTCGGTACCACCTTCTACGGTGCCTACGACTGCTCTCAGATTCGGGTCTTTCGAGCCGGCATCTGCACCCCCGAGACTTTGGAGTGATCGGGTGGAGTCTTATGAGGTGTTCGAGCACTCGCTACCGGTCCTGGAGTTTGAGGAGTCTGTGGTTCCTCTTCTGGGGGCGTCGCCGATCTCGGTCAGGGCTGAGGAGGAGGAGGTCGTTCTCGCGGGCAGGGGGCTGGAGATGGTGATTTCGGATCCCTCCCCTGCGGTCGCGGTACCACAGTTGCAGCCGGCGGTGCCATCTGCTGATGGGGGTGTGGGCAGGTGGCCTCGGCGCCCTCATCGGGGCTTGCGGAGGTCGAGATCCCGACGGTGCAGGTTGACTCTTCGGGAGGGGGGCCGAGGCTGCTAGCCTCGGCACCTTCCTCCCCTATCGCCGGGCCGGCGTTGCTGGCGTCGGCGTCGCTTTCCGGAGAGGGCTCGGGGCAGGTGGCCTCGGGGGCCTCTTCTCTTGGGGCGCCCAGGGGGGCCTGCCTGCCTTCGGCACCGGTGACGCTGGCTGGCCATTGGGCCGGGGTGGATGGGGAGCTCGGGCAGGAGGCCTAGGTTCCACCTTCCCCCGGCTTGGTGCACTCGAGTAGAGCTACTCGGGAGGAGGTGATTGCGTTCGGTGGTATTCCGGATCCGGTCTCTGAGGGGCGACGACCATCCAGAAGTGGATGACATTCAGCAGCAGTGCGCCATGAGGGCGGCCAAGCTTCGTTACGTCGAGGTCACTACTGGTATGTCGGTCAATACCTCTAAGTCTATTTTGCATTTTTTTAATGATGAGATTATCAATAATACAAATCAGCTAGGAATTTCACTAGGTAGTAATGATAGTGAAATTTCAACCTCGGTTAATGATATGCTGGATTTAGAGGCCGAACGGGCGCTTGAGATGATTCGTAACTTAGTGGCGGTTAAACCCATGAATAACTCCGATATCGATGCTTTAGGGGTCAGGGCGCTCGATAATTTTTGCGCGGATCTTGCTCATCCGTCTCCTGAGCCTGAGGAGGAGGATGAGCGAGTGGACAATGTGGAAGTGCGCACCTCTAAGACTGGTTGTGAGGACCAGCTGGAGAGTTTCAATATTCCTAAACGCAAATGGAAGCGGAAGATTTACACAGATTCCGCAGTGTGTAGGAGCGCTCGGATACGAACGGCTAAAAAATTCCATGACGAGATATGAAAGGAATCTTTTGGAACAGCAGAGGTCTGAAAGACTTGGCTAAAAGAAGGTTTCTTGCTGAGGCTTCTATCGAGCATAAGTTGGACTTTATCGCTTTGTCGGAAACGGGTAGAGCCAACTTCTCGCCACAATTTCTAAATACTCTTTCGGGAGGTATTGATTTTGATTGGCATTGTCTACCACCGCGAGGAAGATTGGGTGGGATTTTACTCGGAGTTAGATGTGATTCGTTAGATGTCCGAAGCGTGGTCATGGGAGATTTCGCTGTCAAGTTTAGGGTGCGGTCGAAGACCGATGGGTTTAACTGGGCTTTGGTGGCGGTATATGGTGCCGCACAGCCCGAGCTTAAACCGGATTTCTTGGCTGATCTGGTTAGGATTTGCGGTTCTGAACAACTTCCTATCCTGGTGGGGGGTGATTTTAATATCATCAGAAGGCGTGATGAGAAGAATAATGATAATTTTGACGGCAGATGGTCGTTCATGTTTAACGCAATCATTGAAAGCCTGGATCTGCGTGAGATAGAGCTTTCGGGCAGAAAGTTTACCTGGGCTAATGCCTTGCCAAATCCAACGTTTGAAAAGCTGGATCGAGTCCTGGCTAGCGTCGAATGGGAGCAGAAATTCCCTTATGTAACATTCCAGGCACTTACACGTGGTATTTCTGATCACACGCCCTCTTTTCCTTGACTCTGGGGAGGCCACCCATTTGGGAAATAAAAATGTTTTTTCTTTCGAGCTTGCTTGGTTTGAGAGAGAAGGTTTCTTGGATCTCGTAGCCAGAGAATGAGCTAAGGATGCAGGAGGTAGGATTGCGCTCGAGCGTTGGCAGAATAAAATTAGGCATTTGAGAAGTTTCCTATGTGGGTGGGCTAAGCATCTCAGTGGGATTTATAAGATTGAAAAGGAACAACTCCTTACGCTTATTCAGTCCCTTGATGTAAAAGCCGAAACCATGATCCTGCCAGCCTCGGAGCTTCATGCCAAGCTTGACACAGAAATGAGGCTGAAAGAGCTCCTTCGTGAGGAAGAACTAAAGTGAGCCCTTCGGGCTAAGGTCAGAAGAGTCGTCCAGGGGGACGCGAACACACAATTTTTTCACATGATCGCCAATGGTAAGTATAGAAAGAAGAGGATCTTTCAGCTTGAACAAGATGAGGGAACGATTCTTGGCCAGGAAAACTTAAAGCTATATATTACTGAGTATTACAAGCAGCTGTTTGGGTCTCCAGAGGATAACTGTGTGTCGCTGGACGAGTCTAGGATTGAGGATGTGCCTCAACTTACGGCTGTTGAGAATGATATTTTAGTTGCTCCTTTTTCTGAGAAAGAGGTGTATGAGGCCATTTCCCAGATGAAGAATAATAAGGCTCATGGCCCGGATGGTTTCTTGGCAGAGTTCTACAAGAAGTGTTGGCATATTATTAAAGGGGATCTCTTGCCTTTGTTCAATGATTTTTTCTCTGGCCAGCTTCACCTTTTTTAGCTGAATTTTGGAACGATAACCCTTCTTCCAAAGAAGACAGAGGCAGTGCGGATTGAGCAATTCCAGCCTATCTGTCTTCTTAATGTTAGTTTCAAAAAATTTACCAAGGTCGGGACAAATAGGCTCACAGAGATTGCGCATACTGTGGTGCAGCCTACTCAAATTGCTTTCATGCCGGACAGGAACATCCTCGAAGGGGTTGTGGTCCTACATGAAACGCTTCATGAGATTCACACGAAAAAACTTGATGGAGTTGTTTTTAAGGTGGATTTCGAGAAAGCGTACGATAAAGTCAAATGGCCTTTCCTTCAACAGGCACTACGCATGAAGGGTTTTGATGAATCTTGGCGACGCCAAGTTGAATCTTTCACGCAAAAAGGGAGTGTTGGAATTAAAGTGAATGACGATATATGTCATTATTTCCAGACACACAAGGGCCTGAGACAAGGTGATCCAATGTCTCCTATTCTGTTCAACATTGTCGTTGACATGTTGGCAATCTTGATAGGTAGGGCAAAGGAGGACGGGCAAGTAGGTGGCTTGGTGCCTCATCTAGTTGATGGTGGTGTGTCTATCCTGCAGTACGCCGATGATACAATCATCTTTATGGAGCACGACTTGGCAAAAGCAAGAAATATGAAGCTGGTGTTGTGCCTTTTCTAGCAATTGACCGGTCTGAAGATTAACTTCCATAAAAGCGAGTTGTTCTGTTTTGGTAGAGCCAAGGAGGAACAAGATGCATATAAGCAATTGTTTGGTTGTGAATTGGGAGCACTACCGTTCACTTACCTAGGTATCCCCATTCACCATCGTAAGCTGACAAACAGCGAATGGAAGTGTATCGAGGATCGGTTTGAGAAGAAACTGAGCTGCTGGAAGGGCAAACTCATGTCATATGGAGACCGATTGATTCTCATTAATTCGGTGCTCACGAGTCTGCCTATGTTTCTTTTGTCCTTCTTTGAAGTACTAGTTGGAGTTAGGAAAAGGCTGGACTTCTATCGGTCCCATTTCTTCTGGCAGAGTGATGAACTTAAGAGAAAGTACCGTTTAGCCAAATGGGACGTCATCTGCCGACCAAAAGACCAAGGGGGTTTTGGTGTTGAGAATCTTGAAGTCAAGAACATATGCCTTCTCAGTAAGTGGCTATATAAGTTAGTAGCTGAGACTGAGGCAACCTGGGCGCAGATTCTTCGTAATAAGTATCTGCACTCTAAGACTTTGTCGCAGGTGATAGTCAGACCGACTGATTCGCTGTTCTGGAAAGGGCTAATGAGAGTCAAAGCTACTTTCTTTCATAGAACAAAGTTTAATGTCGGTGATGGCAATAACACTCGCTTCTGGGAGGATACTTGGCTGGGAGAAATGCCGTTGGTGCTTCAGTATCCGTCGCTATATCGTATTGTGCAGCGACGTGATGGTTGCAACGAGTTTGCAGTCCACTCCCCTTAATATTCAGTTTAGGAGGGTGCTTGTTGGTGACCGGTGGGAAGCTTGGCTTCATCTGGTGAGTAGACTGACGGAGGTTCAACTTACTCATCAGCTCGATCAGTTGTGTTGGAAGTTTACTAGATCTGGTGAATTCACAGTCAAGTCGATGTATATTGATGTCATCAATTCTAGTGCTATTCCTAGTTCCAAACATGTGTGGAAAGTTAAGGTTCCTCTGAAAATCAAAGTGTTTATGTGGTTTGTACATAAACAAGTCATCCTAACGAAAGATAATTTGATTAAGCGCAACTGGACAGGCTCTACTAGGTGTAGTTTCTGTGATCGGGATGAAACTATCAAGCACCTTTTCTTTGAGTGCCCGTTGGCGAGGGTGTTGTGGCGCTCGGTGCAAATTGCCTTTAACATTACTCCTCCGAATTCGGTTAGGTCGTTATTTGGAACGTGGCTTGTTGGGATAGAGTCTGAAACAGCTAGACAAATTCGCGTAGGAGCATGTGCGTTGTTATGGGCAATTTGAAACTGCAGAAATGATTTGGCTTTTAACAGAACAACAACTATTCATTTTTTGCAGGTTTTATTCCGGACTACTGCGCTAATCCGTATGTGGTCCTTACTCACTCCGACGGAGGCCAGTGAGCGTTTGGTTACTGGATCTGTCCGGTGAGAAATGGTAGCGCGGGATATCTTCAACCGGTTTGGCTGACGGTCATGTAATAGGATAGGCGATTAGTTTACCTATCTATCTTATGCCAGCCGGTTGTGGCTTTTGGGCATTTTTTTGGCTTTTGTAGCTCTTTGTGAGTCAACTTCTTATTTTGTTACATACTGCAAGATCTTGTTAAACTATTTTATTTATTTATAAATGTGGCCGTATGCATCGTTCTGATGCAGAGGCAGGGGAGTCCCTCCTTTTCCAAAAAAACATATACATCTATTAAAGCAACAAGTAATTCAAGACGAAGGGAGTAGATAATGTCCTGGCTGATGTTTGGTTTCCTGGCTGATGTCACAGCGGAGGAATTTTTATGTTATTCAAGTACATGAACCACAGAACAATAGGATGTTGTTGGGATTTCAAAAAAATAAATTGATTTGGCTTGTGGGGAAGACGATGAAGTGTTTTATCAATTGAGTTTTGTCATATCCAAAGGCTTGCGATACGTCGGCCGACGCGTACTTTCTCAGAGCATCTTCAACAGCCGTCCAACACGTGGCGCATTAAAAATAAGTATACAGGTGAGCCAGCTTTTGCGCGCGGCGGTGCACTGGCTCTAGCGGCCGCCACAAAATAAGCGCGCCCGAGCCGCTCAAGCAAGCGCGTTATATTTTGAACATAATTGGTTTGATACCAAGAATTGGCATGCCAAATTTTGGCAACTACTAAATGTTGGCTAGAGATTGGTTGCTTGCCAATTTTTTTGCCAATCTCATAAAATGTTGTCAAATGTCGACAACTTTTGATTTTGCCAAATATTGGCTTGCCAAATATTGATAATGCCAAATGTTGGTAGCAAATCAATTATGCTCTTTATTTTTTTTCCTTGACGCCTACTATGTGAACTTCGATTCGATACACATTTGGTTCCGATTGTACAAACCTGAGATAGTTCGTCACATAGCCTGCTTCTACGATACAAAATAGTGCATAGATAGTTCATAGTCTTCTCCTACGATAGATAGATAAAACGAAAAACTACTACTACTCGTCATTCTCCGACTCGGGCTTTGCCTCGGTGATGTCCTCCTCCGACATCTGAGCGTAGGCGTCAAGAAACCGCTCGTCGCTGGAGTCCCAGGACGACGCATCTCCTAGCGCGATGTTGAATTTAGCGTTGACGCCACAACGCCATGGCTTCCTCGTCCATCTCGGCCAGGCTGAGACGGCGTTCCCGCCTCCGGTTCTCGCGACGATCCTCATCGGTGATAAGCCGCAGGGGAGACGCCAACTCATGTGCCCGCTCCCGCGTCGCCACGTCCGTGAAGTTTATGTCCCAACGGGACCGCCGGAGGCGCCACGCCGCAGCGTCGTATGCACGGGCGCCATCCTGGGCGGTGTCGAAGGTTTCAAGGCCGAGGCGCACGCCGCCCGACCGAATCTCGGAGTAGGTGTCGGACGGACGCACGCGGACGCCGCGGTAGCCCGAAGCTCCCCGGCGACGAGGCGGCATGGTGGCGCAGTGGTGGCGTGTCGGCCGCGAGGAGAGAAAGCGGTAGAGTGAGCGACGAGAAAGCGGCCGAGGGCGCTGCAATTTTATAGACACGCCGGACACGGTGCGCCAAATTTAACGCGCGAGCTGCCGCTTTTTCACGCGCGTGCTAGTTTCTCGCCTCCGGTGAAGCAAGCGAAAATGTATCGCGCGTGCTAATTTGCCAATTTTTTCGACGCGCATCTTTTGGCGCGGCGGTTGGAGACGCTCTCACTAAAAATTCTCCACCCCTCGTCGAACCCTAGGCGAAAGGTTTCCCCAAATCGAGACCAAAGCGCAACATAATGGCACCGTTCGGGCCATGGGCCGACCTCCACTCGGAGCTCCTCCTTTCCATCGCCGACGGGTTGTCGCTAAAGCACTACGCCGCCATCCGCTGCGCCTGCCCGGCGTGGCGTTCCGCCCTCCCGCCGCCGCTCCCTTCTCTCCTCGTTTTTGCCGACGGCCAGCGCGCCTACGCATTATCGTTTCTGATGCGGCGCTCGATCCACTGCTCCACGCTCCGGACGCGCAGCTGCTTCGTTGGCTCGAGTAACGGCTGCTTCGCGGCCGCCAGCGAGTGCGGGGAGATCTCCATCCTGAATCCCCTGACCGGCGAGGAGATCAAGCTTCTTCCGATGAACTGTGGCAAGAAGGAGCGCAAGGTCGTATTCGCGCCGAACCCCAGACCCGACGACTACACCGCCGTCGCCGTATGCCACGGCAACAAGCTGGCCTACACCAAGACCCGAGACATGAAGTGGTTCATCAGCGACGTCGCCGTGGGCAGGGGGGATCAGCTCATCGACCTGGTCTACGACACGGACGGTGGCAAGGTCTACTGCCTCACAGAATGCGGGGACGTGCACGTGCTCCACATTCCCCGTGGCCGCCGCCGGAAGCCTATAGTCGAGCCCTTGCTGCCGGAGCGCCCGTTCGACCCCGCGGCCGTCTTCGCACCGCCCTACCACACCGCTTCTAAGCTCACAAGGTTCAAGCAGATCTTCATCTGTAATGGTAGCCTGTACCAGGTATGGCGGAATGCCACCGGTAACATCGCTTGGCGGCTGCCAGAGGGCGGCCGGTTCAGCATGTCCGACAACGACATATTCGTTCTGAGATACGACCCTGGGCGCAGACAATGCTGGGACACGGTGAATGATCTGGGAGGCTACTCTGTGTTCATCGGCAAGAACAACCCAGCGGTGGTCCGAGCTGAGGACGTTCCGGGGGTGAGGGCCAACTGTGTGTACTGGATCGATGAGCGGTGGAGAGACGTGCCTATGGTGTTCAACATGGTCACCCGAACCTCTGCATCCTTTGTTCTTCCCTCTGCTGACAGTGTTCAAAGCTCCCTATGCGGAACAGGCTGCTGGTACTTCTTCAGTGATAACATTACAAGCATCGACAACAATGGAACGAAACAGCACATGAGTGGAGACGCGGACAGATCTCAAGAGCAACAGGAAGCTAAAAGATCTAAGTTATAAGTTGGTTCAGTTATTTAGAATCCTAAATTTGTTGCCTTAGCTGAGTTCTGTTAGTTTCCTCTATATGACTGTGCAGGTTATTTAGATGCTCTTTATGTTCCTAAATCGTTGTGCAGTAGCTAAACTTATTTAAGTTAGTGTATAAGTTTGTTCGGTGTTCAATATATCTTTGAGTTATTAGTGCTAGTTTGTCATTTATTTTTGCATATGGCTGTTTTGGTGTTCATGAGTGGCTTTGGCCTTTGTTGTATCGGTTTTCGCCTGGTTTTCCACTAATTAACAGGGCAACTCTTCTTCTTAATAAATGGGAGGCAAAACTCCACCTCTGTTGTGGGAGAAAAATATATTCGTATGGCTGTCTGGCATTGTGGTGGGTTTTCAGAAGCACATATCAGTTGCTACTTTGGATTTAGACAGTTGTTGGCAGTCAGTACCCCCACAAAACAACTAAACAAATGCAAAAAAAAAAGTGAGGAAACAATTGCAAATTGGCACTAAACTATGCGGCCTTTTATTTGAATAATCCAGTTGGTCTGTTAGTTTATATTGTGTACTCTTAACATATTCAATATGGTCGTTTTCTTTTCCCAACAATCTAAGGAAATGAAGCTCAAACTTTGGGTGCGCAGTCACTTTGTTCTGTTTAGTTGCTTCAAAGTTTGCCAAGATCAAGCAGCGGAAGGGCCTACGAAGGCACTAGGCGTGCCATGTGAGGTTTTTCAACTTGTAGGTCACAAAATTACACAGATGGATGGTTCAGAACTTCTGATTGCTTTTTTGGTAGTAGGAAATGAGCTGGGATTGTTCTTGAAATGTATCACCCACGATCACCAAGATCAGTTCTACTAATCATGTATACAAAATCGAGCAACTTTGATGGTTGCAGCATCAAAGGAATTGATGATATAAGTTAGCTCATGAATTGGCAGGTATTTTCGTTCCCCGCTACCTTAAAAGTCCAGCAACTTCATATATAGTGTTGATTATAGTGTCATTAGAATCAAATGCTCCAGAAGATTTAAAGAGCTTTATTCCAGAAAAAAGAGGAGCAAGCATCATCTAGAGCTCTCTTCTTCAGTATATAACAAACCACCTATGTTTAAGCTTTCCGCAGTCCTGTGCACAGCATTGCACTGGTAAACACCATGAAGACCCTGTAGATGTGTGATGTAGCAATTCCTAGGGAGGTAATTATTTGTTCTCTTTGATGTGTCTTGACAGCATCCTTCGCTTTGAATGGAAATTTAGTTGGTTATAAAAGAAGGTCCTCTTTCACTAGATTTGTTTCCCAGGCATCTCATGTGCATGAATGAAAGAATAAAAAATTTGCCGAAAAAGGGTTTCCCCCCGCTTTATATTCCAAAGCACCAACACCGATTACATAGCATACGCTGGGGCGAGTAGCACAACAAGCCAAAGAAAAAGAAGAAGAAACAATGCCAACACCGGCAGCTCGACAAAGCGCGGATGACCCACTACCGCTGCGCCCTCCAAAATCTACCCACCACAATCCTAGGCTCCGATCCTCCGCGTACCAAGCAGCACCTCCAGGAAGGAATGCGACGCCGACGACGTTGCTGCCCGGACGTGTCCTAGGGTTTCCCCCGGCACGCGGAGGGTAGAGGGGAATGAAGACCACCGACACCCTCCAGGGAGGAATGGTGGCACCTGCAGGCGTCACCGTATCGTAGCCGGAAGACCCGGCAAGGATTTCTCCCAACTCCAGACCCCACCGCCCAATCGGATCGAAGCTAACCAACCAGCTCGCCGCCCACCAGCATGCGCCACCGTGGTCGCAACGCCACCGACGCCGTGTCACTGAGATCACCACCACGAGGCCAAAAGAACGAGGAGAGGAGGCGTTGGTTGACGGGAGCAGCAGCGCCATAGCCGCGGGGAGGGAACCACCTCCTCCGCTGTCGTGCAGGAGGCTCGTGCCTCCGGCACCGTCGCGGTCGCCGTCCGGACGCAGCAGCAGGGCATACCAGGACACCCCTGGCCTGGCCAGACCCGAATCGGGCCCGCTAAGCCCTGTCGGCCACGCTGCAGCAGGGCGGCGCCAGCACCGCCAACCCCCAACGCCCATCGCCGCTCCCCCGCCTCCCGGAAGCCACGCCGCCAACCCGCCCCGCCGTCGGCCCACCCAGACCCAGATGGGGCCCGAAGGTCCCAGATCTGGGCCGAGCGGGCGCCGCCAGGCCGCACCACCCCGCGCCAACGGCGACGCCGCCGTCCAGCCGATCTCCCGTGCCGCGCCAGGAAGCCCCGCCGCCACGCCGGACCACCGCCGCCTAGGGAGCACCCTCCGGCGCCCTCCGCCCCGCGTCGGAGAGCAACCGAGAGGAGAATGGCCGGGGGCCGCCGCCACCAACGTCGCCCGGGCCAGGCCCGGCGGCGCACGCCGGCGACAGCGGCGGGGAGGGGGGAGTGAGGGAGAGCTGGCGGAGGAGGAACTAGGGCGCGGCCGGTCGCCCCCGGGGGCGACGCGGTCGCGAGAGCCCGAGTGGTTCTCTTCCAGATTAAAAAAATTTACCAGCACTGTCTTAATTTTCTGTTCGTTGCATAGTTTTTTTTGGTACTGTAGTACTATTTGGTTTGGAATTTACAATGTGGTTAGGTGAGCTCTATTTCTCGGTCTAAACTGTATCTTCTATGTTTATTACTAGCTGCTTGATTGTCCAGCTCTTTGAAGGCAGATTCAGTAATGGAAAGCAGATATGCTACTGTTTAGTTGACAGGTACTTGCTCCTTATCCGCAGGTCTCTTCTTGTTGTTTACTTACCGGTTACATACTCCAAATAATCACTCAAGACAATTCGGTCTTGAAATTGTTGTTTCATGTTTAGTGTTGTTTGAATTATCACTCAATTGCATACCACTGGAACTGAATTATAGACAAACTCATGTTAAACTGTCAGAATTGAATTTATATATAATATTGTGTGCTTTCTCCTTGATTGAATGTATTGAGAACTTGTGAACTTTTGTTTATTTATGTCACTTATCATGTTGCAGGTTTTGGAAACTCCTCATCTGATACGCTTGGACACATATCTCATGGTTCTGGACAACTTGTTGATACGATGCCCCTCCTTATTCGGAGGCCTTCTTGGCCACCTCTGGACGGCCATTGCTCCCAATGGTGTGTGGACTGTGGAGGTGGTATCGAGTCCTTGACCTTGTAGTCCTCCACTCTCACTGGTGCCACTTGTGCATGGAAGGCGAGGGGTATGGCGATGATCGGCGAGGCCAGCAAACACGGCGGACAAGTCGGTCAACATCTTCTTTGGTTGTATGTGGCTCTCAATGTGAGTGCCCTCTGTGGCTGCGTGTGTCCACCTTTTTGTTACCAGCAAGAGGAGGAAAGTAAACTTTCTTGCTGTTGTCGACTTGTCCTTGAAGTTCTTACTTCAGCTTGAAGCATTTGTGAAGTCTAGACCATGAATTCTGGTGCAGTACAATTGCAGGGGAAAGCTGGCGTGAGTGTGTGCCTCCATCGGTTTTCTTAGACAGGAGGGTGAAGGTAATAAAGAAGAAGAGTGATGTAAGATGAGTATATCGAGTCAATTGCAATGGGAACTTGTATAATGACCCTCATGCCTTTCCATGGTTCAGCAAAGAAAAAAGGAATGTCAACACTTTGAGCCTTATGGATCTGGTATTCTGGTTGCTCCCTTTGACGAATAGATTGTACTACTAGTTACTGTACTAGTTAACTTTCAAAATTGCATCATGTCCTACTAACAACGCCATGGTTCATGTTATCATTAGGGATAATGCCAGTTTGAAAAATAGAAGCAGTTCAGGGTCTTTTGGGGCCTGGTTTCACTCCTTCGAGCTATATCTTTGACCAATTATATATGCTTTATTGGAGCTGGCATTTTAACTCGCGCAAATGGATCCACTGATTAAGACAGGCAAACTGCTGCTCCTAAGCAAGCATGCACGAGTAAAAGAATATGAGTGACCTCCAGCTGCTCAAATCATGGAGAAACAGAACCAAATTTTATGCAAAAATACAATGAAATATATAAGCTTCTGGTACCTTTTTTGGTACGGCAACAAAAATGAATCTTAATGAGCATGGAAATCATCTGTAAGAAATGCCATAGCTAAACAGAAACATTTGAGACTAGAAATACAGAAACCATGATAAAGCTACCGTATAGCAATGGTTTATGGTACTGAAATTACAGCACAAAACAAGATTTGTTAGGCTGCGTGCTAGAGTACACGACACAGTTCTACTGCAGTAGCATTAACCTGACACTAGCAGAGTTGCTAATCCTAGACCCTCAAGCAGAGGGAACCAACAGGCCGGCCCCATAATCCCAGATCCTCAAGCAGAGAACCAACAACCGAGATAATCCCAGGCCCTCAAGCAGAGAACCACGGATCCCCATCTTATCATAACATGCTATGGTAAGTCTTGGGGTGAAGGGCAGACAGAAGAAGAGCAGGATTGACTGGTCAGGATAGCGGCTAAGAAAGCAGCAGACACGGCGGGCTGGAGGACTAGTCTGAGATGGACTTTCTCCTCTCCCTGCAGTGAAGCAGAGTACTCAACTCATCGCATGGACATGAGAGTGCGCCTCTGGTTGGCCCTCTTGGAAGGCTGAGCGGCCTTCTTCTGGTTCTTCTTCACCATCTTCTCGATTTGCTCTATTGAGCTGGTCAGTTTCTTCTCCATGAGATCAGCAAGCGCTGGATCGATGGGTTTGGTTGGAGTCTTCTGTGAGCTCTTGGATGGCGAAGAATAGACCTTGAAGCTGTGCTCTGCCTGGCTAGGTGCAGGGTTTGCAACCATTTCAGTTAAGCCAGAACCAGAGGCGATAGCTTGGGAGTCCTGAGCTTCAGTAGAATGAGGAGTGCCCTGCTCTGCTGGTACCGGAGTCGTCAAGTTCGCAGGTTGCGGAGATTGCTCAGACGTTTCGCTTTGCTGCCGAGCTGCAGCAATCCTTAAGCGGCTTCTCTCAATAGCCTGAAAGTCAATAGTCAGAAGAGCAGCACGTAGAAAGAAAGAACATGCACTGAAATGCATAATTTTAGCTAGAACTAGCTGCTGCCAAAATAAACATTTGAATGGCTTAGCAGATAAACAGAAAACTCAATAAAATATAACAAATATGTAGCCAAGGCAGGTCAGCAGAGGTAGGCATATATGTTTTGTAGATTAGGATTCAGTGGTAACAGCACTGTTAAAAATATCATGCCATAGTAAAATGGTTGATATGCACGCAGAGCTTAATTTACTAAATTATAATGTTACACCAATCAAAATAACTCCAGCTCAAAAATATATCATTTGAGCAACACGCAATAAACATTTAAATTTTGAGATAGTACATGCTAGCACAGTTAATTGTATATGCAACATTTTAGCTCTAAATATTAGTTAAGGGGATTTTAGCAAATAGACATCTAACCGGTGCATGCTATTGTATCAATAGTATACAGTAGCACAATGTACAGCATATGCAAAGAATTATTAACCTCAAGCTATAATGCATAATGTACAGCATGAACACTAGAGGATAATGCAAACTATATGAAGGATATACTCATATAGACAACATTGTGGGTTTTACTTAAGAGTATAAGGGGCACATGTTTGCAGAAATTTATAGGTATAAACAACTTTGGGAGAGCTCCGTTTACACTTGGTCAGGTAATATCAAAAGAAAAGTCAGCAGCTTAGGAAAATAGCCCAAAAGTGTGAGCATTTATTGGTATGCTTGAACAAAACATCACATTGAATTACACTAATAAAATATCTGAAGTCAGTTAACTGCTGATGGAAAGAGCGGTTTTCGATAAACAGTAAAAAAGGGCAGCCCCGGTGCATGTAGCTCCCGCTTGCGCAGGGTCCGGGGAAGGGTCCGACCACTTTGGGTCTATTGTACGCAGCCTTTCCCTACATTTCTGCAAGAGGCTGTTTCCAGGACTTGAACCCGTGACCTTTTTCGATAAACAGTACTGGTAGACAAATAAATACTGGTGAAAACTATAAACTAATATAGCACAAAATCATATAACTGAATCATACTCAGACATATGTAACAAATCAGGCATCACTCATCAGTACAGGAAAATATAAACACTAAGCAAATAGCAGCTCCGATAGGCAATTGATATGTGTTTCTTTTGATTGTGAGGTGGCCTCTCCACTCGAAAATAACTGCACTTTAAGTAGGCATGACAGTATTCATCTAACATGGACACTTGATATAGGGAAGCAGGAAAACGTTTTGTTAACTCTTGTTATGATATGTATTACTAAATGGCTAGATCTAATTAGATGGAACACAACAAAGCAGTGGTTCATAAAGCACAAGAAGATCCTCTGCCAATACTTCTACCAATAATCATAATCAAAACCCCCAAACCTGACAGTGCCAAGCACGAAATAATACATCTATTCTGCTTACTACTAAAGTTATAGCAGTATCATGCTTTCATAACCAACTAGTTACCATTAAGTTCAAATACTGTCCACAAAACCATAACAGAAGTAGCACAAAATCATTCAAGTACCATTGTTTAACTAAAACTTGGTGTGAATAAGATCCTCTATCAGTACTTCATACCAATAATCAAAACCCCAAAACCTGACACCAACTAGTTACCATAAGGTCAAATACTGTCCATAAAACCATAACAGAAGTAGCACAAAATTATTCAAGTACCATTGTTTAACTAAAACTTGGTGTAAATAAGGTAATAAAGGCAAATTGCTGCAATTTGGCCATTTGTTAACAGTTAAGAGATACCAGCAATGACCAAGTACCGGTGGAAATGTGAAATAGCACAAAATCATATGACTGAATCCAACTCAAGACTTTTGTCATGGGATTCCACAAGCCCACATTGGTAACAATTGTACTTCAAACATGCTGTTACCGGCCAACAACAACTCCAGAACGGAGTTGGCACTATAGACGTTCATCTAAAAACTCTTAAACGGCACAGTGCAGAATCGTAAGCAAGATAGCAGGTGAAGCAACTACATCTTCAAACAGTTTCAACTACTCACGTCAGAACCACATTACTTGATCTGAAGAAAATTGGTCATCACCTTTACAATCACCGTGATATCACGGAGCGGCGTCCTCGGGTACCAACCAGGAAGCGGGCTCCTCCTCCTCGGCGGCGTAGCCTTCACAGCCCAAACTGGCGGCACGTTCTCCTTGTTGCTGGAGGGCGACGCGAACCGCCGGGGCAGCGGCTTCCCAGCCCGCCTCCCTGCCAGAGCCCCCGGCGAGGCCACCCTCCTGATAAAGAAGCCGCCGCCAGAGAGGTCGGTGAGGGCCGTCCTCTTGAGTTCCCTGTGCTCAGGCATCTTGGAGATCTGCAGGAGGCAAGCGGCAGAAGAGATGCGGATCGGTGAGAACTCCGAGAAACGCATCAAAAGAGTAAGAAATGGCGGAAAACTCAAAAGGCAGCATCCCCTGCGCACGCACCTGTCCTCTCTTCTTCCCTGGATCTTTCCTGTACGATTCGTATCTCGAGATCCTTCCAGACCTGCTCCCGGAAATCCGCAAGCGCAAAACGTCCAAGAAATCGTCAGAAGACCAAGAAATGGATGCGGGGGAAATCGCCAAAAAGACCAAGAAATGGATGCGGGGAAAGCAACGAAGACCACCAATAACCCCAGGATTTCTCGCGCATTACCTGTCCCGACTCCCGCTTCGATTCCGCGCCGCTAATCCCAACCCTAGAACAGATCTGCGGCAAGAGAGTCGAAGAAACTCGTCAGAACCCGCAAGAAACGGCACGGGAATGGGGACAAAAGGACGAAATCCGAGATTTCTCTCACGATTTGCTCGGCCCTTCCTCCAATCTCGCCCGCTTCGAACCCCTGATACAGCTACGGACTCTAATCT
Source organism: Triticum aestivum (assembly GCF_018294505.1). Classification (NCBI taxonomy): domain Eukaryota; kingdom Viridiplantae; phylum Streptophyta; class Magnoliopsida; order Poales; family Poaceae; genus Triticum; species Triticum aestivum. The sequence continues at coordinate 511,813,176 of NC_057798.1, read as the reverse complement.
ACCGCTAACTACGACTAA
>NC_057798.1:511756382-511812825 GCF_018294505.1 Triticum aestivum | reverse complement strand
GGCGGCCGTGGGACGAAATTTCGGTCCACGGGTTCCGCTGTGGACCATGTCGCATCTGTCCGTCCGTTTGTATGAGGTGGACGGGCTGGATGGGTCCGGTGTTTGGGAATGGTCCATTGGCATCGTAGCCGTTGATGTTTTTGACTTTTGGGCGGTTCTGCCGCTATGAGATTTGGATGCGTTCTTTCGGGATGGGATGGCGTGGCCAATAATGAACGACTCATGCCAGCCTCGTGACTGACGTCAAAAAAGGAAAGCTTTTCCGGTTGGCCACGTCGTCTTCTCCAATAATTCGTGTATGGCATATTTCATATAGTAGTAACCAAATGCGCATAGATAAAGGCTATAATTTGAAGGGCGACTCTCGGCGTCGTTCGGCAACCGTGTGATCTCGTTTAGGGCAACTTCAACAAGCCGACCCAACTTATCCGTGTGTGTTCGTTTGGATCGAAGCGGACAAAAACGTCGGCTCAACGCGCTGACCATACCCAAAACGTGTCCGTTCGGTGTCTGTCTGAACGCATTTCAAGCCTAAAATTGAGCCCGGTTTGTGTCCACGCGGACGAGGAACGGACACGCCGCGCGTCCCAACGGTTCCGCCGCGGCCCCATATGTCGACCGGCCAACCACCACCGACGATCATATTAATCACAGCCACGTACTGCGGGCCCACGCGTCAGTGAGTGGAACCTATGGGAGGTTGTCTTTTTTTAATCCACGCGTGCGGGGGGCGGCCTCATCCACTTTCACTTGCTCTCCCCGTCCACATCCGCCACCGCCTGTTCCCTCGACGGTGAGAGACAAACCCTAGCACCATGGGCTTCCTCAGCTGCAAGGGCAAGGGGAAGAACACACCCGGCGCCGGATCGTCTTGTGCGCCTCCTTCGCCACCTAGACACGTTTGTGAGGGAGCGGCTAAACATACCAGTGCACCAGGCACGGTGGCACTGGCAGTACCGGCAGCCACTGCCGTATCCAGATGTCAACCTGCCCCACGGTTGAAGGTTGACATCTAGGTCCGCAACGCATCCCGGTGTCGCAGCCACGGAGGGCTCACGTCGAGGAGGTACACATGTGTGACACCCCCGATTCAATCGTACACTAATCATACATGCAAACGTGTACGATCAAGATCAGGGACTCACGGGAAGATATCACAACACAACTCTAAACACAAAAGAAAGACATACAAGCTTCATATTACAAGTCAGGGGCCTCGAGGGCTCGAATACATAAGCTCGATACACAAGCAAGTCAGCGAAAGCAACAATACCTGAGTACAGACATAAGTTAAACAAGTTTTGCCTTAAGAAGGCTAGCACAAACATCAATGATCGAAGAGGCAAGGCCTCCTGCCTGGGACCTCCTAACTACTCCTGGTCGTCGGCAGGCTCCACGTAGTAGAAGGCACCCTCGGGGTGGTAGTAGTAGTCGACTGGGGTGGCATCTGGCTCCTCGGATCCACCATTTGGTTGCAACAACCAGAAAGAAGAAAGAAGGGGGAAAAGGGGGAGCAAAGCAACCGTGAGTACTCATCCAAAGTACTCGCAAGCATCAGATCTATACTAAGTATGCATTGGTATCAAATGGAAGGTTTGTATCTGTGGACTGAACTGCAGAATGCCAGAATAGAGGAGGAAGGCCTAGCCCATCGAAGACTAGCATCTTCACGCAGCTCCGAGCATCTTGCAGCATGTAGAGGAGTAAAGAATAGCAGTTTAATATTTACCAAACATGTTGTAGCATCAACGCCCAGAGATCCTTCCTCGACTCCCCGCGAGAAAGCAATCTCGGGTGAAAGAACATGCGGTGCCCCCATGTTTGGTTTTGGTAATTGATATCAATCTCTATGGACTAATGATTGCCTTGAGTTATATTTGAAGGTTTTGTCCATAGGCTTTTCTTGAAGTCCATGTGTTGGTTTCAAAGAGTTTATGAGTTGACCAAGGTGCTATTAAGGAATTATCCAAAGATTGGTCATGTGAGTGTTGAGCTTATTGCAAGCATGTCTTGAGGAATAAGATTGTGTGATCATTCATGTTTACCTTCAAGACATCATCCAAATGAAGAGAGTTGGAAAGATTCAAGGTTGATCAAGACTAAGTCAAGAGAGATGAATCAAGTTGATCAACTCACAAAGCGTAGAAGATGTACCGAGAGGGATCAAGTGATCCCATGGTATGGTAAGCATTGTCCATTGCATTTTGTGTACTAACCAATGGTCTATGTGAGAGTTCTATGTGGGGTTAGGTACGTGTCCATGGGCTTGCGTCAAGAGGAAGATATCATACAACCCATGGAAAGGATGACATCAAGTGGTGATCGTCATCAAGATTGCCGTGTGCAAGTTCAAGTGGAGCATCACGAAGAGATCAAGTGCTTGAATCTTGCCATCCATTGTGGTGTCAATGGACTTGTGAAGATGTGCCGAAGAGTGGCTCACCCATAGTGGACTATGAGGGAGCAATCATCTAGTCTTCATCGAGCCAACGCAATCAAGAAAGGTGGTCCAACTTGAGGGAGTCAAGATCGTCATCATCTAGCTCAAGTGGACCATGTGCAAGGCAAAGGTTTGCCCTTGATAGGTTTTCTATTTTACCAGTCTCATGGTGGTAGTTGGGAGACCGGGTTATAGGATCGTTTGCCGTACTATCAAGGGGGGCTCTCAAGTTGGTAGCTTGATCGTATTGTTGGTAGAGAGCTCAAACCATTGCATCCTTGCATCATGTTTCTTGGTTCTTGTTTGGTTCTCTTTGTGAGTCTTAGAGCTTATGGTCATCTTGATTACAAGCTTGAGTTCATCGAAAGTGGAGTTTGCATGCGTCTTCTATGATATTTTTCGGTGTTGGAGGTTTTACCGGTCTTATCCGAGGAAGGGTTCTCACCATTTTCTTATGGGCCTTTTCTCATTTGCTTCTTATTGATATTTCTATCAAGACTGTGTTAGCCCATGTTGTTAGCTTTCCAACAAACTTGGTTTCGTTGAATTCGGAGTCAGTTTGCCAAAGTTGTGGCTATTTTGGTAAAGGTTGCAGCGGTACTACCGCGACTAGAGCGGATGTAATTTTTTTACTACCGCTCCAGAGCGGTACTATCGCGGCTCCTGAGCGGTAGTACCGCTCCGGACCAAAATCTCATGTTTTGCTCAGCGGAGGTAGGCACGGAAATATTTTTTTAGTACCGCTCGCAAGCAGTAGTACCGCTACCATTTGTGGTAGTACCGTGAGGTCGAGCGGTAGTACTGTGAAGACGAGCGGTAGTACCGCTCCGGCGGTTCTACTAGCCTTTTGCCTCCTTGTTGTTGTTTTTCAAAGGGGTACTACCGCCCTAGCAGCAGTACCGCTCCTTGGAGCGGTAGTACTGCTCTGTGCGGGCTGTGAGCATAACGGTTGGATTTTTCCCCACCTATAAAAGGGGGTCTTCTTCCCCATTGAACCTTATCCTTTGAGCTCGTGTTCTTCCCCCATTGTTGAGCTTCTTCGAGCTTGCTAACTCTCAATCCCTCCATGGATTCTTGCTAGTTTTTTAGGGAAAAGAGAGAGGATATCTAGATCCACATTTCCACCAATCACTTTCTCCTCTATGTGAGGGGAACCCCTTGGATCTAGATCTTGGAGTTCTTGGTGTTCTCCTTCTTGTTATTCCTCTCATTTTCATCCCTAGCATTAGTTGCTTCGGTGGGATTTGAGAGACATGGAATTGGGCACTCTGTGTGCCCTTGCCATTGCATTTGGTGCATAGGTTTGAGTTCTCCACGGTGATACGTGAAAGTGAAGTTTGAGAAGCTTATTACTCTTGGATGTTTGGGCACCCTAGATCTTGTTCCTCTTGGGTTCCTTGGCGCCCTAGACGGTTGGTGTTGTTCGGAGCTCAGTCATTGTGGTGTAAAGCTCCGGGCAAGCATCGGGGTCTCCAATTAGGTTGTGGAGATCACCCCGAGCAATTTGACGGGTACCGGTGACCGCCCCCAAGGGTTGCCAAAGTGTATGGGTTCGGTGACTGCCCCCAAGGGGTGCCATTTGTACGGGTTCGATGACCGCCCTCAAGGGTCCCTTAGTGGAATCATGACATCTTGCACTGTGCGAGGGCGCGAGGAGATTACGGTGGCCCTAGTGGCTTCTTGGGGAGCATTGTGCCTCCACATCGCTCCAAACGGATATTAGCATCCGCAAGGGTGTGAACTTTGGGATACATCGCCATCTCTGCGTGCCTCGGTTATCTCTTACCCGATCTCTTTACTTATGCACTTTACTTTGTGATAGCCATATTGTTTCTTGTCATATATCTTGCTTTCACCTAATAGTTTATCTTGCTTAGCATAAGTTGTTGGTGCACATAGGTGAGCCTAGTTGTTGTAGGTTTTGTGCTTGGAAAATTAACCGCTAGGTTTACTCCGCATTTGTTCAAGCCTAAACCGTAATTATTTTAAAGCGCCTATTCACCCCACCCCCCCTCTAGGCGACATCCACGATCTTTCACCGGGGCCACATATCCATCACATATCTCAAGTATCCATTTCTAGTTATATAAGATCCGGATACAAGTCTGAACGTCCATTACCGTGGACACGGTATTCGAATATATATCTTCCCTGCAGGGGTGCACCACGTTACCCAACACGCTCGATCACTCTGGCCATACACACCTTTCTGGGGTCAATGCCCGGCCTCGGAAGATCAACATGTCGCAGCCCTACCTAGGCTCAGCAGAGAGGTCCCCACCGGTCTACCTCCTAAGCACTCCGGGGTCTGGTCCCATCGCCCGTTGCACTCCGGGTCGTTGCGAGCAGGGCGGACCAGGCTCCACCACTACAGGATGGTGCCGGCCTAGTCGTGCCGCACTGCTGAACTGGACGTCTGACAAAGCTTCGGCTGATACCACGACATCGAGGCCCATATCTATTCTCGCGTGGTGGTTAGTGCGTAAAGGCCAGATGCCAACTCAGAACAAATACCCAAACCTGTTAGTGCATTGGGGGCTCGTGGAAACAAGCAGAGACTCACGATAATGTGACCCCATCACCTCGTCTCATGGACTTACGGCAAGGGCCCAGACTGCCCGGCCGTGCCACGTGGAAAACTCGCGGGTGCTCTACGGGCCTGCCCGACTTTTACATCAACTCGCGGGTACCCCTCAGGGCCGACCCGACTTCAACAATGGTCTCAAGTAAGTCAAGGTAACCGTGTGTCCAAACATCAAGGGGAAAACCCGAGGAATCATCCACGGAGGATTCCACTCAATGTAATCATCAAGGTGAACGTAAGAGGGACCACCCTCGAGGTTCACACTTGAGGTGTTGAACGACAGAGCTGTATCGTGAATGGTGAAAGAGGAAATCACCCTCGATGACTGAGGGAGTCCTGTACTAGGGGGTGTCCGGATAGCCAAACTATCATCATCGGCCGGACTCCAAGACTATGAAGATACAAGATTGAAGACTTCATCCCGTGTCCGGATGGGACTTTCCTTGGCGTGGAAGGCAAGCTTGGCGATACGGATATGTAGATCTCCTACCATTGTAACCGACTCTGTGTAACCCTAGCCCTCTCCGATGTCTATATAAACCGGATGGTTTTAGTCCATAGGACGAACAACAATCATACCATAGGCTAGCTTCTAGGGTTTAGCCTCCTTGATCTCGTGGTAGATCTACTCTTGTAATACCCACATCATCAATATCAATCAAGCAGGACGTAGGGTTTTACCTCCATCAAGAGGGCCCAAACCTGGGTAAAACATCGTGTCCCTTGTCTCCTGTTACCATCCGCCTAGACGCACAGTTCGGGACCCCCTACCCAAGATCCGCCGGTTTTGACACCGACATTGGTGCTTTCATTGAGAGTTCCTCTATGTCATCACCGATAGGCCCGATGGCTTCTTCGATCATCAACAACGACGCAGTCCCGGGTGAGACTTTTCTCCCCGGACAGATCTTCGTATTCGGCGGCTTTGCACCGCGGGCCAATTCGCTTGGCCATCTGGAGCAGATCGAAAGCTACGCCCCTGGCCGTCAGGTCAGATTTGGAAGTTTGAACTTCACGGCTGACATCCGCGGAGACTTGATCTTCGATGGATTCGAGCCACAACCGAGCGCGCCGCACTGTCACGATGGGCATGATTTAGCTCTGCAGCCGGACAGTGCCCTGGAGGCCGCACACGAGCCCGCTCCGACCCTCGATTCGGAGCCGGCTGCGCAGATCGAGGTCGGGTGGCTAGACACCGCCTCGGGGGCTGCAACCTCTATGGCGATGGAGCCGAATACTGGCCTTGTCCCTTGTGAAGCTCGTGACTCCGAGGTGCCGGACTCCGTACCTCCCGTGACCCCTCCAATCGAATCCGATTGGGCGCCGATCATGGAGTTCACCGCTTCGGACATCTTTCAACACGCACCTTTCGGCGACATCTTGAGTTTGCTAAAATATCTCTCGTTATCAGGAGAGCCCTGGCCGGACTGCGGTCAGGACGGTTGGGATGCGGACAATGAAGAAATTCAAAGCCCACCCACCACCCACTTAGTAGCCACTGTCGACAATCTAACCGACATGCTAGACTTCGACTCCGAAGACATCGACGATATGGACGACGATGCTGGAGACGACCAAGAACCAGCACCTACTGGGCACTGGAAAGCCACCTCATCATATGACATATACATGGTGGATATCTCAAAAGGATGGGAATGGCGAAGGAACAGCGGAGGACGACCCCTCCAAGAAACAGCCCAAGCGCCGGCGTCAGCGGCGCCGCTCTAAATCCCTCCACAGCAAGAATGGAGATTCCAGCACCGGAGATAATAATACCCCAGACAGTGCCGAAGACAACCCCCTCCAGCAAGATTCAGCACAGGAGGACGGAGAAGCCAGCCCTCATGAGATAGCTGCAGACGAAGAGGTAGAGGATGATAATTACATGCCTCCCTCCGGAAACGAGGCAAGCCTCGACGACGACGAATTTGTCGTGCCTGAGGATCCCGTTGAACAAGAGCGTTTTAAACGCAGGCTTATGGCCACGGCAAACAGCCTCAAGAAAAAGCAGCAACAACTTAGAGCTGATCAAGATCTGCTAGCCGACAGATGGACTGAAGTCCTCACGGCCGAAGAGCATGAGCTCGAACGCCCCTCCAAAAGCTACCCCAAACGCAAGCCGCTCCCCCGATTAGAGGAGGAGGCATATAAACCAGCATCACCAGCGCACAATACGGCTGACCGACCACCCCATGGCCGCGACAGAGAGGCCTCTAGGCCCTCCACTAGAACCGTACCCCGGCATCGCTCGAAAAGCACAAGGCCACAGGGGAACGCTCTGGACTTGCGAGATATATTGGAGGATAAGACAAGACAATAAAGATCGATCTACGGATCGCGTGGGCGCCCCATGATAGGTGACGACAACCGTTGCGCCGGACACAACAAGTTCGGCCGGGCCGAACACAGTAGACAAAGCTCTTTTGAGCTTCGTCGTGATATAGTGTCACACCCTAGCTAGTCATGCATCAGAGTGTGTGCATCATGTTTAAAATTCCATTTAAGTTGAAATGGGGATTTGTGAAACCCTCAGAATCATTTTGAAAATGACCCAAATAAAAATTTCTCCAAAAGGGTCCAAGAAAATGCTCATGTTGCTCTCTGAAAATATTGGACAAAGATAAAAATCAAACCAATATTTTTAAGAGCTCACAGGTATTTATTTTGGGCATTTGGAATTAATGCATAATTATTTGCATTGGAAATATATTATTATATATATTAATATATGTCCAAATATTATGCCATTTATAAAGGAGCTCTGGAATAATATATATAGCTCCTGCAAAAATTGGCATAAGTTAAATAAATGATTTAATATATTTTTTTAAATCAAAACAAATGTCAGAAATTAGAAAACAGAAAGTAATTAACAGGAGGAGCTTACCTGGGCTCCTCCACTGTGCGGCCCAGCCAGCTGGCTGGCCCAGCCAGCAGCCGGCCCAGCCCACCTCCCTCCTCTGTCGTCTTCGTCCCGACAGAGGGAGGGGAGTGTGGCCGGCGCGCGCGCGCGCCACCGCGCCATGCCACCTCTCTCCCTGCCTGCCTGCCCTCCCTCTCCTCGCCTCGATGCCCTGGACGACGCCACGCCTCTCCCCCTGCTCTCTCTCACTCTCCCCCGGCTCTCCCTTCCTCTCCCTCGCTCTCTCTCTCACACGGCCGAACACCACCGTCGCCGCCGTTCGCCACAGCAGCCGTCTCCGGCCACCCCTCGCTCCCCCGACTAGCTCAGAAGCTCCGCCACGACCCCCTCTTCCTCCCCACTGCTCCACGGTCCTCCGGAAGCCCTGCATCGCCGCCACGTCGCCGTTCCCCTCTTCGGGCTCCGACCATCGTCGCCGTCGAATTCGTCGTCTCCAGCGCGTCCCCGAGCCCGCTAACCATCCCTGCAGCTCCGCGGTGAGCCCCCGGATCGTTTCCCCCTTCTCCCCTGGTCTCTCTCGACCTCTAGGCCCTAGCCCCACCTTGGCCGAGAGCTCCACGCCGCCGGCGATGTCGCCGTCGTGGCCACGGTCACCGTAGCACCCAACTGAGCGCACTATCGTGCTCCCCACCTCACCAGGAGCACGCAGCACGCACTAACGCCTCCCCAAACCCCCTGCAACGTCGATCCCGACCGCACCCGAACTCCGGCAGCCGCAGCCGAGCTCGCCGCCGTCGACTCCGGCCACCCCAGGGCCAGCCACGGCCACCGTTCGACGCGCGAGAGCAAGAGCTATCCAACGAGCCCAAGCACGACCTCGCCCGTGCCCTGTAACGCGATCCCGCACCGCGCCGCCGTCTCGGGCCTCGCCGGCGTCACGTCGCCGGTGGGTTTGACCCACTTTGACCACGGCAGGACACCCCCTGAGTCCCTGACAGGTGGGCCCAGCCCTGTAGCTAATTAGGATTAGCGCTAACCACTGTTAGTTGACCCCCTGACGCTGACTAGTGGGCCCCAGCGCCACTAATTAGTAATTAGGATTAAATTAACCCTGTTTAACCCCCCTGTCACTGACGTGTGGGCCCCACACGTCAGGTTTGACTTCAGCCAGCCGCAGTTGACCACTGACGTCACACTGACGTCAGGCTGACGCAGTAATTGAATTTCTGGATTTAATTTAAATCAGGAAATTCCAGAATATTATTTAAACTTCAAAAATTCATAACTTTTATTCTGTAACTCCAAATTGGACAAATTATATATGAAAAATGATCAGAAAAATCCAATCTATCCATCTGTACTATTTTCATGCATGATCAAACAAGTTAAATTGATGTTTCAAGCAGAACAAGGAAAAGCACTTAAAGAGGCCATATTTGAATTTGAAATTTGAATCCTTGATTCAAATTTGTTCAAACCCTACTGGTTTTAGTTGCATTAGCCCAACACACTCATATTGCCATGTTTCATGCATGCATCATATTGTTGCACATTGTTTGGTGATGGTTGTGTATCGGTGTCCTTTGCGACAGGTTCTGCCCCCGAGGAGTACCGTGATTACCCTATCGAAGAACCATATCAGTGCATCGAACCATCAGGCAAGCAACCAACCATTTGATCATATCGATACAATCCCATGTTCTCGCTCCTGCTCTCTTTTACTGCATTAAGACAACGCGATTCAAACTGCTGTGTGCTATGGTAGTTGAACCCATTTCCTCTGCATGACCTGTCATTGCCACAGTAACTAGATGAAACCCACTAGCATGTGTAGGAGTTGATTGAGCCCTATGTATGTGTTGTTCCTACCTTGCTATGCCTGCTATGCTTAGAGTCGTGTCAGGTCTGGTTCATCTGGGTGATGGGCTAGAGTGAAATGATTATGTCGGTAATGAGAGTGGTGTGGTGAACACGTTTTGGTAAAGGTATCGATGAGAGGCCATGTAGGAGTACATGGTGAGTTGTTTCATTGAAGCCGACCTTAAGCACTGAGATCTGTATATGTGATTTAAGATACAGCTACTACCATGCATTGGGCCCTGAAATATGACCCCGCTCGACTTCTTATTCACCCTAGCTCTCTGTCCAGGAGTTGCAAGTAGTTTCTGGTGTTTGTAGCCTACTGGAGGCCGTGGACAGCGCTGACCGTAGGGGTGGGCTGTGATGCGGTAGGTACGTGGCACGGTGTACCGAATACCCGTTAGGTATCTCGGGAACCCTGTTCACATCGTTCGGGGCCGTATGGGAAACCTCGACCGGACTCCCTGCGGATGGAACCTGAATAGGCGATAAACCTGGACTAGAGGCTTAAGTGTTTAGGTAGGTCGTGGTCTACACCCACGTCGGCTTTCGCTTGAAGTCTGCCGAGCACATGTCGTGTGCAGACGCTAAGTGGTGGAAACATGTATGAAGAAGTACACCCCTGCAGGGTTAACATGATCTATTCGAATAGCCGCGTCCGCGGTAAAGGACTACTTGGTTGCCTATACAGTTCATAGACAAGTAAATGGAAACTACTAAAAGCCTCAAGATAAGTGTGAGTGCCGAGGATGGCTCTTCCGTAGGAAGACGGAGGTGGATCCTCGGTAGTGTATTAAAGTGGTGAGTAGTGGACTCGTGTGCGCAAAACCATTTCAAGTTGGAGTATCGTAGGATAGTCTAGCCAAGAGTCAAAGCTGGCTTGCTGCAATAACTCCACCAACCCTTCTTGATACTATGCATGTATGTAGGATCTGATGTAAGTCTTGCTGAGTACCTTTGTACTCATGTTGCCATAATCTACATTTTTTACAGAAGACGCTGCAACCCCTTCTGATGGGTTCTATGTAGACGTTGACATCAACGAGTAGGCTAAAGACCCAGGTGGTGACCCTGAGCTTGTGAAGGACCACATAGTATAGCTAGGCTTTCCAAGCCTCTTTTATTTTACTAGTTGTCTGTACTCAGACAAGTTACTTCCGCTGCTGGGTTGTATGACTGTATGACTTGTATGTGGGGTCGTGAGACCCGTACCTTTGTGTATGTTATGTATGGCTCCCTGAGCCTTAAATAAAGTACTTGTGTCATAGAGTCATGTTGTGATGCTTCGTTGTATTTGCACATATCGAGCATATTGTGTGTATGATTGAAATGCTTGGTATGTGTGGGATCTGACTATCTAGTCGTTTATCTTTGGTAGCCTCTCTTACCGGGAAATGTCTCCTAGTGTTACCGCTGAGCCATGGTAGCTTGCTACTGCTCTGGAACACTTAGGCTGGCCGGCATGTGTCCTTCTTCGTTCCTGTGTCTGTCCCTTCGGGGAAATGTCACGCTTTGAGTACCGGAGTCCTGTTAGCCCGCTACAGCCCGGTTTACCGGAGTCCTGTTAGCCCAGTGCTACAGCCCGGACCCACTTGCTGATGACCGACACGTTCGAAGCTGGGTCATGGATGCCTGTCCCTGTAAGTCTGTGCCACTTTGGGTTTACGACTAGTCATGTCAGCCCGGGCTCCTTATCATATGGATGCTAGCGACACTATCATATACGTGAGCCAAAAGGCGCAAACGGTCCCGGGAAAAGGTAAGACGACACCCGTGGGGATACCGTGCGTGAGGCCGCAAAGTGATATGAGGTGTTACCGGCTAGATCGATGTGACATCAAGTCGGGGTCCTGACAGCGTTGGCATCAGAGCCGGACTGCCTGTAGGTTCTCCAAGCCAAACTGGTCGATGTTGAGTCTAGAAATTCTTTAGTTATATGTAGGGGAATTGTTTGTGGGTTGGAACGTAAGGCTCTTTTTACTCCTTATACCTTATGACTTTCTGATCTGAGTCAGTCCATTCTTCCACCGGGGTTAAGGAATTAGGATCTGTTCTCTCTATCAGGATCACGAGTTACTAATCAGTAGTACCTTATAAGTTTGATGGTTACAAGCCTAGTTCAGTTCTACTACCACCTTATGTTGTCAGAATGGTTTCAGAACTTTGATATGATGATGTTGAGTATGTATGAAATCCTTTGTCAAATGTCTCAAAATCCTTTTTGAGCATTTACAGCTGTTATGTTGCCGAAATTTTGCTAGAAATTCTAATGCCTTTGCATTATGATTGTGCTTTCAGATGGCCACTCGCGACCTCAATCAAGTGGTTCGCCTGACTCGATGCCTAGATGTACCCGGCCATACTGCTAAGTTGGTCAGGGTAATGACTGAGGCTGGATACCGCTGGTATCCTGAGTACACGGTCGAAGAGCAATTCCGGGACTTCAATCAAAGCCAGTATCTCTGCACTGTCAGGATATTTCCATCTTATCCTGGATCCACCGAGCCTCTTCACTGCTCCTATGGACTCGGGGTTACTATTGAGATGGCTGTGCAGGACGCCGCCTACTCTATGATGACCATTATGCGAGTCAGATCTGGTCTATTTCGGGACTCTGATTTCCGGTATATGCCAGGATCACTTCCGGGAGCACAAGGGTATCTCCAGGCTATCTATGCTGACCCCAGTCAGGAGGATTCACGGACTCGCACCACTGCTGAGATGCTCGAGGATAAAGACCGTGAAAATCGGGCCTTGAGGTTAGAGCTCTTCAATACCCGTGCTGACCACTGGGCTACTTTGACTCGGTTCGCACCGGCGGTGCAAGCTGGATATTCGGATATGCGCGATCTCTATCCTGTGAGATCTGCTCTGCCGGACGTGATGGTTTGGCGTGATGTAGGAGGCATCACCCCACCTCGCGGTCCCCGCAGGCCACCATTTGTTGGTCCAAGGCCTCATCCTAGCCCCTATGGTCCACAAGCTCCGCGAGACCGTCTGTTTCCGGATGATCATGTTGAGTTTCCAGGCTATGGAGGTGACTTCTACGAGGACTACTACGGATCGGTCTGAGTTAGTGGTAGTATCACTAGTTCGCACTAGCTGTGTCTTCTATCGTTCCGCGTGACTCGTGGGATATGACCTAGTTTGTACTCTTTCCGGAGGTGTAGAAAAATAATGTATAGGAGCTTGGGATGCCTTCGATAAGATGTGATCCTCTTTCACCATAATAGTACTTTGTTTGGTCTTGTACTAAACCCTGTATGGTGTGTATGGCGATGGAATAAAGAAGCAGTTTCTGTATTCACCATGTCATACGGATGATCATCTTGCATTTCGAGTTATACCATACATTTTATATCCTATGCCGGAATTTTATCATCCTGACTAAATCATTGTCTTGTTACCTAGGATGGTCAACACGCGCGCTAACCCTGCTTCCCAAGAGCAGGCCGAAGGCAGTGAAGTCAGGGATGCAAATCTGCCTCATCCTCCTTCACTAGCCGAGGTTATGATGGAAGCTGAGAGAAACAAGCAGGAGACCAACCGTTTGTTGGAGCGTATTGAACAGAATACAGCACACCATCAGAGGGCTAACGTGGTGTCACTCAGTGATTTTATCAAATTGCATCCACCCACGTTCCACCACTCCGTCGAGCCTCTCGACGCTGATGACTGGCTTCGCAGTATCTCTCACAAACTGCGTTCCGCGCTGGTAGCGGAGGCTGACAAAGTCACCTTTGCTGCATATCATCTTGAAGGCCCCGCCAGTCTATGGTGGGAGAATTATGGAGCTATGCGCCCAGCGGGCCATGTCACTACTTGGGCTGAGTTCAGCGAGGCTTTCCGTGAACATCACATTCCAGAGGGTCTCATGGACCGTAAACGTGAAGAATTTTGCAGTTTCACCCAAGGCCGACTTTCTGTGGATGCCTATAGCAGGGAGTTTGGTAACCTCGCCCGATATGCAACTGAGGAAGTGTCTACTGACGCCAAGAAGCAAGCAAGGTTCCGTAAGGGCCTTAGTCCTGAGCTTCGCCGCGACCTCCGTCTGCATGAGTGCACATCTTTTCAGAAACTTGTCAACAAAGCCATCAGTGCTGAAACTGGTCAGACTGACTATGACGCAACACGCAAGCATGGCCGTGACATGGGTTCCTCATCCGGTGCTGGTCCTCAGAAGCGCCGCGTGTGGGTGCCCAACACTGCCCTGCCACCCAGGTTCACACCGAGGCCATCTTTCCAGGCGCCTCGCCCCGTTCAACAGTCTGCACCGGCCAAGCCCTATGGGGGTCCAACCAATAATGCTCCTCCACGTACCAGTTCCGTGACTTGTTTCAAATGTGGGGAATCTGGTCACTATATGCGTGAGTGTCCCCAGACCAACCCCAACCAATCTGCTAAAGCTGTTGGCCGTGGCAAGCCGACAGGAAAAATATTCCACGCCAAGCCGGTCACCGCTTCACGTGGCCATGTTAACTGTATCTCTGCCGAAGAAGCTCAAGAGGATCCCAACGTCGTTCTCAGTACGCTTCTTGTTAATTGCCACCCGGCATCTGTTCTTTTCGATACAGGAGCCTCTCATTCTTTTATGTCTGAAAACTATGCTCGCTTGCATAACGTCGCATTCGGTGATATGCCAACCTCTATGGTAATTCAAACTCCGGGATCCAAATGGCAAACTTCTAGAGTAAGCCATGGAAATGAAATCCAAGTCGACAGACTTGTTTTTCTCGCATCTTTGATAGCCCTTAAATCTTCAGATATTAATATCATTTTGGGTATGGACTGGATGTCAGCTCATCAAGCCAAAATTGATTGCTTCTCTAGGACTGTTCAACTCACCCATCCTTCGGGGAAGATAGTCAATGTCTTGACCCGAATAGCCAAGCGACAATTATATTCTCTTAATGCCAGCCCTTTGCCAGACCTTGAGGACGTGCCGGTAGTCTGTGACTTCTCGGATGTCTTCCCAGAGGAATTGCCAGGTGTTCCACCTGACAGGGATGTTGAGTTCGTAATAGATCTCATTCCAGGAACCGTTCCGATTGCTAGAAGACCCTATAAGATGGCACCCCTAGAACTAGCCGAGCTTAAGAAACAACTCGATGAGTCCTTGAAAAAGGGTTTCATCCGACCTAGCTCATCTCCGTGGGCTTGCCCCGTCCTATTCGTTAAGAAGAAGGATGGTACGGACCGGATGGTTGTAGATTACCGACCTGTCAATTTGGTCACAATCAAGAACAAATATCCACTTCCCAGGATCAACGACCTGTATGATCAGCTCGCTGGATCCTCAGTCTTCTCCAAGATGGATTTGAGGTTGGGCTACCATCAAATCAAAATCAGAAACGGGGACATTCCTAAAACGGCTTTTGTTACTCGTTATGGCCAATACGAGTACACCGTCATGTCCTTCGGTTTAACCAACGCTCCAGCCACCTTTTCTCGGTTAATGAACTCAATCTTCATGGAGTATTTGGATAAATTCGTCGTAGTTTATCTCGATGATATACTCATCTACTCCAGGAACGAGGAAGAACATGCCGAACATTTAAGGCTAGTGTTGAAGAAACTTCGGGAGCATCGCCTTTATGCCAAATTTTCGAAATGTGAATTCTGGTTGTCAGAAGTGACCTATCTGGGTCATGTAATATCTGGTAAAGGTATTGCTGTTAATCCTGAGCGAGTTCAAGCCGTCCTTAATTGGACTCCACCTAAATCGGTCAAGCAAGTTCGGAGTTTTCTAGGCTTAGCGAGCTATTGTCGTCGCTTTGTCGAGAACTTCTCCAAAGTTGCTAAACCTCTAACCGAACTCCTCAAGAAAGATAAGAAGTTTGAATGGACTCCACAATGTGAGCACAGCTTTCAGGAACTGAAAAGACGCCTGACCTCTGCTCCCGTACTGGTACCGCCAGACTTTTCCAAGGACTTTGTTATCTACTGCGACGCCTCGCGACAAGGACTAGGTTGCATTCTTATGCAAGATCGACACGTAATTGCTTACGCTTCACGGCAATTGCACCCACATGAGGAGAATTATCCTACTCATGATCTAGAGCTTGCAGCCGTAGTCTATGCACTTAAGACCTGGCGACATTACCTCCTCGGTAATCGTTGCGAAATATTCACTGATCACGAAAGTCTGAAGTACATTTTCACCCAACCGGATTTGAATCTCAGGCAGAGACGTTGGATTGAATTGATCATAGACTTCGACTTAGGAATAACCTACACCCCAGGGAAAGCCAACGTCATGGCTGATGCGCTAAGTCGTAAATCTTATTGTAACAACCTGATGTTACAACAAAGTCAACCGCTTCTCCATGAGGAATTTCGGAAGCTTAACCTTCACATTGTACCTCAAGGTTTTCTTTCCACCTTGGTGGCAAAACCTACTCTTACGGATCAAATCATCGCTGCCCAAAGGCGAGATAAGGGAATATCTAAAATCAAAGAGAACATTGCTAGCGGAGGTGCTAGTTGTTTCTCCACAAATGATCATGGTGTTGTGTACTTTGAGAACCGTCTAGTGGTTCCCAAGAACCAGCATCTACGGCAGTTGATCCTTAAAGAAGCTCATGAATCTCCCCTCACCATTCATCCCGGTAGTACTAAGATGTATCAGGACCTACGCCAGAGGTTCTGGTGGACTAGGATGAAGAGAGAAATTGCCCAGTATATTGCAAATTGCGACGTCTGTCGTCGTGTAAAAGCAGAGCACCAACGGCCTGCTGGCACCCTTCAACCCTTAGCTATTCCTGAATGGAAATGGGATAAAATTGGTATGGATTTCATTACCGGTTTTCCCAGGACCAAGAGAGGGAATAATGCTATTTTCGTCGTGGTCGATCGTCTTTCCAAAGTAGCCCATTTCTTACCTGTTCGTGAGAGTATAACCGCTAGTCAGCTGGCAGATTTGTACATCTCCCGAATAGTGTCCCTCCATGGTGTTCCTTTGGAAATTAACTCGGATCGAGGAAGTCTTTTCACCTCTCGATTTTGGGAAAGTTTCCAAAATGCTATGGGAACTCGTCTCTCCTTTAGCACCGCTTTCCACCCTCAGTCGAGTGGTCAAGTGGAACGCGTCAACCAAATTCTAGAAGACATGCTTCGAGCCTCTGTTATCTCATTTGGAATGGACTGGGAGAAGTGCCTTCCATTTGCCGAATTCGCTTACAACAACAGCTATCAATCTAGCTTGGGTAAAGCCCCTTTTGAAGTTCTCTATGGACGACGGTGTCGAACACCCCTTAACTGGTCAGAGACCGGGGAAAGACAATTCTTTGGCCCGGATATGATTCAGGAAGCAGAAGAACAAGTTCGTATCGTTCGTGAAAAGTTGAAAACAGCCCAATCTCGTCAAAAGAGTCAATATGACCGAAAACATAAGGCTATGACTTTCGAGGTTGACGAGAAGGCTTATCTTTGGATCACCCCTCTGAAGGGAACCCATCGTTTCGGTATCAAAGGCAAATTGGCTCCTCGTTACATTGGACCTTTTCGCATTCTCGCCAAACGAGGAGAAGTTGCCTACCAGTTGGAACTACCTCCGCACCTTTCCAGAGTCCACGATGTCTTCCACGTTTCTCAACTCAGGCGTTGCTTCTCGGATCCTATCCGTGAAGTGGACCACGAAACGCTTGATCTCCAAGATAATCTTACATATCGAGAGTACCCCGTTCGTATCCTCGATCAGGCCGAACGTATCACCCGACGTCAGAACATCAAGTTTCTCAAAGTTCAATGGTCGCACCATTCTGAAGATGAAGCAACTTGGGAAAGGGAGGATCGTCTTCGACTTGAGTATCCCGCCTTCTTCCCGGAGGAACCCAAATCTCGGGACGAGATTCTTTTGAGTGGGGGTGAGTTGTCACACCCTAGCTAGTCATGCATCAGAGTGTGTGCATCATGTTTAAAATTCCATTTAAGTTGAAATGGGGATTTGTGAAACCCTCAGAATCATTTTGAAAATGACCCAAATAAAAATTTCTCCAAAAGGATCCAAGAAAATGCTCATGTTGCTCTCTGAAAATATTGGACAGAGATAAAAATCAAACCAATATTTTTAAGAGCTCACAGGTATTTATTTTGGGCATTTGGAATTAATGCATAATTATTTGCATTGGAAATATATTATTATATATATTAATATATGTCCAAATATTATGCCATTTATAAAGGAGCTCTGGAATAATATATATAGCTCCTGCAAAAATTGGCATAAGTTAAATAAATGATTTAATATATTTTTTTAAATCAAAACAAATGTCAGAAATTAGAAAACAAAAAGTAATTAACAGGAGGAGCTTACCTGGGCTCCTCCACTGTGCGGCCCAGCCAGCTGGCTGGCCCAGCCAGCAGCCGGCCCAGCCCACCTCCCTCCTCTGTCGTCTTCGTCCCGACAGAGGGAGGGGAGTGTGGCCGGCGCGCGCGCGCGCCACCGCGCCACGCCACCTCTCTCCCTGCCTGCCTGCCCTCCCTTTCCTCGCCTCGATGCCCTGGACGACGCCACGCCTCTCCCCCTGCTCTCTCTCACTCTCCCCCGGCTCTCCCTTCCTCTCCCTCGCTCTCTCTCACACGGCCGAACACCACCGTCGCCGCCGTTCGCCACAGCAGCCGTCTCCGGCCACCCCTCGCTCCCCCGACTAGCTCAGAAGCTCCGCCACGACCCCCTCTTCCTCCCCACCGCTCCACGGTCCTCCGGAAGCCCTGCATCGCCGCCACGTCGCCGTTCCCCTCTTCGGGCTCCGACCATCGTCGCCGTCGAATTCGTCGTCTCCAGCGCGTCCCCGAGCCCGCTAACCATCCCTGCAGCTCCGCGGTGAGCCCCCGGATCGTTTCCCCCTTCTCCCCTGGTCTCTCCCGACCTCTAGGCCCTAGCCCCACCTTGGCCGAGAGCTCCACGCCGCCGGCGATGTCGCCATCGTGGCCATGGTCACCGTAGCACCCAACTGAGCGCACTATCGTGCTCCCCACCTCACCAGGAGCACGCAGCACACACTAACGCCTCCCCAAACCCCCTGCAACGTCGATCCCGACCGCACCCGAACTCCAGCAGCCGCAGCCGAGCTCGCCGCCGTCGACTCCGGCCACCCCAGGGCCAGCCACGGCCACCGTTCGACGCGCGAGAGCAAGAGCTATCCAACGAGCCCAAGCACGACCTCGCCCGTGCCCTGTAACGCGATCCCGCACCGCGCCGCCGTCTCGGGCCTCGCCGGCGTCACGTCGCCGGTGGGTTTGACCCACTTTGACCACGGCAGGACACCCCCTGTGTCCCTGACAGGTGGGCCCAGCCCTGTAGCTAATTAGGATTAGCGCTAACCACTGTTAGTTGACCCCCTGACGCTGACTAGTGGGCCCCAGCGCCACTAATTAGTAATTAGGATTAAATTAACCCTGTTTAACCCCCCTGTCACTGACGTGTGGGCCCCACACGTCAGGTTTGACTTCAGCCAGCCGCAGTTGACCACTGACGTCACACTGACGTCAGGCTGACGCAGTAATTGAATTTCTGGATTTAATTTAAATCAGGAAATTCCAGAATATTATTTAAACTTCAAAAATTCATAACTTTTATTCTGTAACTCCAAATTGGACAAATTATATATGAAAAATGATCAGAAAAATCCAATCTATCCATCTGTACTATTTTCATGCATGATCAAACAAGTTAAATTGATGTTTCAAGCAGAACAAGGAAAAGCACTTAAAGAGGCCATATTTGAATTTGAAATTTGAATCCTTGATTCAAATTTGTTCAAACCCTACTGGTTTTAGTTGCATTAGCCCAACACACTCATATTGCCATGTTTCATGCATGCATCATATTGTTGCACATTGTTTGGTGATGGTTGTGTATCGGTGTCCTTTGCGACAGGTTCTGCCCCCGAGGAGTACCGTGATTACCCTATCGAAGAACCATATCAGTGCATCGAACCATCAGGCAAGCAACCAACCATTTGATCATATCGATACAATCCCATGTTCTCGCTCCTGCTCTCTTTTACTGCATTAAGACAACGCGATTCAAACTACTGTGTGCTACGGTAGTTGAACCCATTTCCTCTGCATGACCTGTCATTGCCACAGTAACTAGATGAAACCCACTAGCATGTGTAGGAGTTGATTGAGCCCTATGTATGTGTTGTTCCTACCTTGCTATGCCTGCTATGCTTAGAGTCGTGTCAGGTCTGGTTCATCTGGGTGATGGGCTAGAGTGAAATGATTATGTCGGTAATGAGAGTGGTGTGGTGAACACGTTTTGGTAAAGGTATCGATGAGAGGCCATGTAGGAGTACATGGTGGGTTGTTTCATTGAAGCCGACCTTAAGCACTGAGATCTGTATATGTGATTTAAGATACAACTACTACCATGCATTGGGCCCTGAAATATGACCCCGCTCGACTTCTTATTCACCCTAGCTCTCTGTCCAGGAGTTGCAAGTAGTTTCTGGTGTTTGTAGCCTACTGGAGGCCGTGGACAGCGCTGACCGTAGGGGTGGGCTGTGATGCGGTAGGTACGTGGCACGGTGTACCGAATACCCGTTAGGTATCTCGGGAACCCTGTTCACATCGTTCGGGGCCGTATGGGAAACCTCGGCCGGACTCCCTGCGGATGGAACCTGAATAGGCGATAAACCTGGACTAGAGGCTTAAGTGTTTAGGTAGGTCGTGGTCTACACCCACGTCGGCTTTCGCTTGGAGTCTGCCGAGCACATGTCGTGTGCAGACGCTAAGTGGTGGAAACATGTATGAAGAAGTACACCCCTGCAGGGTTAACATGATCTATTCGAATAGCCGCGTCCGCGGTAAAGGACTACTTGGTTGCCTATACAGTTCATAGACAAGTAAATGGAAACTACTAAAAGCCTCAAGATAAGTGTGAGTGCCGAGGATGGCTCTTCCGTAGGAAGACGGAGGTGGATCCTCGGTAGTGTATTGAAGTGGTGAGTAGTGGACTCGTGTGCGCAAAACCATTTCAAGTTGGAGTATCGTAGGATAGTCTAGCCAAGAGTCAAAGCTGGCTTGCTGCAATAACTCCACCAACCCTTCTTGATACTATGCATGTATGTAGGATCTGATGTAAGTCTTGCTGAGTACCTTTGTACTCATGTTGCCATAATCTACATTTTTTACAGAAGACGCTGCAACCCCTTCTGATGGGTTCTATGTAGACGTTGACATCAACGAGTAGGCTAAAGACCCAGGTGGTGACCCTGAGCTTGTGAAGGACCACGTAGTATAGCTAGGCTTTCCAAGCCTCTTTTATTTTACTAGTTGTCTGTACTCAGACAAGTTACTTCCGCTGCTGGGTTGTATGACTGTATGACTTGTATGTGGGGTCGTGAGACCCGTACCTTTGTGTATGTTATGTATGGCTCCCTGAGCCTTAAATAAAGTACTTGTGTCATAGAGTCATGTTGTGATGCTTCGTTGTATTTGCACATATCGAGCATATTGTGTGTATGATTGAAATGCTTGGTATGTGTGGGATCTGACTATCTAGTCGTTTATCTTTGGTAGCCTCTCTTACCGGGAAATGTCTCCTAGTGTTACCGCTGAGCCATGGTAGCTTGCTACTGCTCTGGAACACTTAGGCTGGCCGGCATGTGTCCTTCTTCGTTCCTGTGTCTGTCCCTTCGGGGAAATGTCACGCTTTGAGTACCGGAGTCCTGTTAGCCCGCTACAGCCCGGTTTACCAGAGTCCTGTTAGCCCAGTGCTACAGCCCGGACCCACTTGCTGATGACCGACACGTTCGAAGCTGGGTCATGGATGCCTGTCCCTGTAAGTCTGTGCCACTTTGGGTTTACGACTAGTCATGTCAGCCCGGGCTCCTTATCATATGGATGCTAGCGACACTATCATATACGTGAGCCAAAAGGCGCAAACGGTCCCGGGAAAAGGTAAGACGACACCCGTGGGGATACCGTGCGTGAGGCCGCAAAGTGATATGAGGTGTTACCGGCTAGATCGATGTGACATCGAGTCGGGGTCCTGACATATAGCCCAATACAGAGGCGCCACACACCCACTATGCTTCACAGATGAAGTAATGGATCATCAAATCCCCGAAGGGTTTAAACCCGTGAATATTGAATCTTATGATGGCACAACAGACCCCGCGGTTTGGATCGAAGACTATCTCCTTCATATCCACATGGCCCGCGGTGATGATCTTCACGCCATCAAATACCTCCCACTCAAGCTTAAAGGACCAGTTCGGCATTGGCTTAACAGCTTGCTAGCAGAACCAATTGGGTGTTGGGAGGACCTGGAAGCCGCATTCCTTGATAATTTCCAGGGCACGTATGTGCGACCACCAGACCCTGACGACCTAAGCCATATCATTCAGCAGCCAGACGAATCGGCCAGACAATTCTGGACACGGTTCTTAACTAAGAAAAATCAAATCGTCGACTGTCCGGATGTGGAGGCCCTCGCGGCCTTCAAACATAACATCCGCGACGAGTGGCTTGCCCGACACCTGGGACAGGAAAAGCCGAAATCCATGGCAGCCCTCACATCACTCATGACCCGCTTCTGCGCGGGAGAGGATAGCTGGCTAGCCCGCAGCAACAACCTCAGCAAAAATTCTGGCAGTCTGGATATCAAGGACCGCAATGGCAGGTCGCGTCGCAACAAGAACAAACACCGCATTAACGGCGACAATAATGAGGATACGGCAGTCAATGCCGGATTCAGAGGCTCTAAACCCGGTCAGCGGAAAAAGCCATTCAAAAGAACTACTCCGGGTCCGTCCAATTTGGACCGAATACTCGATCGCTCGTGCCAGATACACGGCACCCCCGAAAAGCCAGCTAACCACACCAATAGGGACTGTTGGGTATTCAAGCAGGCAGGCAAGCTAATTGCCAAAAACAACGTCAAGGGGCTGCATAGCGATGACGAGGAAGAGACCCGACCGCCGAACAATAGAGGACAGAAGGGTTTTCCCCCACAAGTGCGGACGGTGAACATGATATACGCAACCCACATACCCAAAAGCGAGCGGAAGCGTGCACTCAGGGATGTATACGCGATGGAGCCAGTCGCCCCGAAGTTCAACCCATGGTCCTCCTGCCCGATCACTTTTGATCGAAGGGACCACCCCACCAGCATCCGCCACGGCGGATTCGCCGCATTGGTTTTAGACCCAATCGTCGATGGATTTCACCTCACCAGAGTCCTGATGGACGGCGGCAGCAGCAGCCTGAACCTGCTTTATCAGGATACAGTGCACAAAATGGGCATAGACCCCTCAAGGATTAAACCCACAAAGATGACCTTTAAAGGCGTTATACCAGGTGTAGAGGCCAATTGTACAGGCTCAGTTACACTAGAAGTGGTCTTCGGATCCCCGAATAACTTCCGAAGCGAGGAGTTAATCTTCGACATAGTTCCGTTCCGCAGCGGCTATCATGCTCTGCTCGGACGTACCGCATTTGCAAAGTTCAACGCGGTGCTGCACTACGCATACCTCAAGCTCAAGATGCCAGGCCCTCGAGGAGTCATCACGGTCAACGGAAACACTGAGCGCTCTCTCCGAACGGAGGAACATACAGCGGCTCTCGCGGCAGAAGTACAGTGCAGCCTCTTAAGCCAATTCTCGAGTCCAGCCATTAAGCGACCGGACACGGCTAAACGCGCCCGGAGTAACCTACAACAAGACCACCTGGCACGTTCCGAGCACGCGTAGCAATGCGGCCCCAACCCCAGCCCCTGCAAAATTGCAAGACTGGTCCTTCGCGTACATCATTACGCTCTGGAGATACCATGGGCATAGGGGGAGGGGCACGACCATGATAGGCCCAGAATGCGGCTTAACCACACTAGGGGCTCTCAAGTGTGTCGTTCTTTTTTTTCTCTTTTTCTTTTTTTTACCCACAGGACTCCGTTCATCAGAGGCCCTGTCCGGCAGTAGACCTGCCGAACTCACGATGCAACAGCCAGGGAAGGAGAAAGGCTACGACGAATATCCAGGTGGTCTCCATTACGAGCATTAAATATGTTTTATACACCATTCCGCAGCCTACCCCTGGAGGGGGACATGTTTAATAGTCCCATCCCTTGCTTACCGCACTATTTGTATCGTTCTGCATTCACGGCAGTATTTCTTGAATAAACAATGCAGCACCTTTTTGCTTATAATTGCATTTCTTTCTTATACATATGTTCATTTATGACATGTTGCATCCGTACACTTTGGTACGGCTAAATACACCAGGGGCTTATGTTTCCCGCATCATGGTGTGATAAGTCCGAACACTTTCACAAGTGCGGCACCCCGAACTTATAGCATTATATGCATCGCTCTGAATCATGTCTTGGGTCAATAGTTGGGTTTGCCCGGCTCCCATGTTTTGGTACCTTACGTTCCGTTGTATCGGCTAAGGTAGCACTGGGGGAACCACTGCGATTGCGCCCCAGTTGAGCTGGGCGAGCGCCTCAGTGGAGAAAGCTAAAACTGACCGTCATGATGAGGCGAGAGCCGGTCGCTGTTCGAGAGGTTTTTTTCGAGTCCCTAAAGACTTATGCCGCTTAGAGCGAGGAACCGGCTTTGTCCGGCCCAGGCGTGGATAGCGCCCCAAATTCGGCCTTCCGAACACTAGGGGCTTCGCCGAAATTTAAAATTATACAATTCTATGGCTAAGTGAGAGTGTTCAAGCATTATAAGTCCGGTTGCCTCATTCGTTGTGTTGAGCGCCTCCCTAGATGGACCCAAAAATGGGAACAAGAGTGCTCAAATTTATCCCGAACACCCCAGCACTCGTGGCATGGGGGCTGAAGCCGACGACTTGCCATCTCTCAGATTTGATAAACGGCCGCACAGAAGGTAATATTTTAAATTAACAAGCGTTGCTTAGCGCATATGAACAAAGTTTTTAGCGCACATGATAACAAAATGCGAGTCTACTCAAACATTACATCTTTTGAGCACCCACCCGCAATAATGCGGGCACCCTTCAGGACACTCTTATAATACATCTCGGGCGTGCGATACTCCTTGCCCGGCGGTGGCGCGTCCGTCACAAACTTCTTAGCATCCATCTTGCCCCATTGCACCTTTGCACGGGCAAGGGCCCGACGGGCACCTTCAATACAGGCGGAGTGCTTGATGACTTCAACCCATGGACACGCATCCACCAGCCGCCGCACCAGGCCGAAGTAGCTCCCAGGCATGGCCTCCCTGGGCCACAGCCGAACTATGAGGCCCTTCATGGCCTGTTCGGCCACCTTGTGGAGCTCGACCAGCTGCTTCAGCTAGTCGCTAAGGGGCACCAGATGTCCGGCCTCAGCATACTGAGACCAGAAGACCTTCTCCGTCGAGCTCCCCTCCTCGGCCCTATAGAAAGCGGCAGCATCGGACACGCTATGGGGCAGATATGCTTCTCTCGCTCGGTGCGCTCCGCGGCCGCATTACGTTCGGCCACGGACACCTCCTCCTTCAGGGTCGCCACCTCATTCGTGGCCCCTGCAATACCCACGTTATCCTTGTCATTCTTCTTGCAACCAAATCCTTTTCTGTAAGGTACAACTTTAATAAGGTGTTACTCACCTTCCTTGTCCTCGAGCTGCTTCTTGGCACGGCCGAGCTCGTTCTCGGACCGCTCGAGGCTTTGCTTCAAAGTATTGACCTCCGCAGTCAGTGCGGCAGAGGTCAGCAGCACAGCCTGCAACCCCATATTGACATATTTTTATGACTCTTGCGTATATATTTTTAGATCCTCAGTCCGGCTTTTCTTTCCAAACACCGAACCGAGCATCAGGGGCTACTGTCTATGCGGTACTATTTTACATATATCAAAATTCTTACCTCAAAGCCTGTTAGAAGGCTGCTGCAGGCTTCGGTCAGCCCGCTCTTGGCGAGCTGAACCTTCTGAATCACCGCACTCATGACGGTGCGGTGTTCCTCTTTGATGGAAGCGCCATTGAGCGCCTCCAGCAAGCTATCCGGCGCCTCCGGTTGGAGGAGGCCGCCGGCGTCACGGTCTTGCCCTTCTTATGAAGGGGCCGCCCGCCGGACTCCGGAACCACTACAGGTTTCATTGCGGAGTCCGGTGCAAAGTCCGAGAGGTTGCCCTGCGGCACCTCCGGGGCCTCCTCCTCCTGGCGGGTCCCCTCCCGGGATCCCACCTCGGCATCGTTCGCATCACGGGGGGTGGAGGCAGTCGGAAGGGAATCCATATCCGACGCACCCAAGGACCCGCTCGACGAAGCGGGGAGATCATCCTTGGGCGGACTGCAGGGTTGTATGCGGCATTAGAAAGACACCATGTGGCGAAAAGAAAAATCATGAAGTCATTCAGGAGTCCGGATACTTACGATCTCTCCAGGGGCTTGGCCCTTGAAGGCCAATCCTCGTCGTCATCGCCGGCGTTGGCAGAGCAGTCCAGGGGAAGAGTCCTTCCCTTCTTGGACCCTTCGGCCTCCCTCGTTGGGGAGGCCTTCCTTTTCTTCCCTCCTCCCGCTGGGGGAGAGGCCTCTTTCTTCTCCTGCTCGCCTTCGTGGGAGGAGTCCGCGTCGGAGTCATCGGACGATGAGTCCGATGACACCTGAAAACGGGAACTCTTTCGAGTGCCCATGGCCTTCTTCTTGGCCTTCTTCTCCGGCACCACGTGGGGTGCCGGAACCAGCAGCCCCATTAAGCGGGCGTTCGCTGGATCTTCTGGCAAAGGGGCTGGACAGTTAGTCCACTCGGCCTTCTTCAGCCAGTCCTGTCAAAGGAGAGGGAGTTTAGATCCCGCATAGAGTCAAACTATGGAAAACAAGTGTCCCGTAAAGGGTAAAATCGCTTACCTCGCTAGCCGGACGCTGCGAGCTGAATCCGCGATCTTCGGTAGCAGATGCGGGAGCCTCGACGCCCTTAAACAGCACCCTCCAGGCCTCTTCGTGCGTAGTGTCGAAGAGCCTGCTCAAAGTCTGGTGCTGCGCTGAATCGAACTCCCACATATTGAAGTCCCGTTGCTGGCATGGGAGAATCCGGCGGATGAGCATGACCTGGACTACGTTGACAAGCTTGAGCTTCTTGTTCACTAGCTTTTGGACGCAGGCTTGGAGTCCGGTCAGCTCCTTCGAATCACCCCATGTCAGGCCACTCTCTTTCCAGGAGGTGAGCTGTATGGGGATGCCAGATCTGAATTCGGGGGCCGCTGCCCATTCAGGGTCACGCGGCTCGGTGATGTAGAACCACCCCGATTGCCACCCCTTAATGGTTTCCACGAAGGTGCCCTCGAGCCAAGTAACGCTGGGCATCTTGCCCACCATGGTGCCTCCGCACTCCGCTTGGCTGCCCTTCACAACCTTCGGCTTGACACTGAAGGTCTTGAGCCACAAGCCGAAGTGGGGCTGGATGCAGAGGAAGGCCTCACACACGACGATAAACGCCGAGATGTTGAGGATGAAATTCGGGGCCAGATCATGGAAATCCAGGCCGTAGTAGAACATGAGCCCCCAGACAAAGGGATGGAGTGGGAAGCCCAGTCCGCGGAGGAAATGGGAAAGGAATACTACCCTCTCATGGGGCCCCGGGGTGGGGATGAGCTGCCCCTCGTCGGGTAGCCGGTGCGCGATGTCGCTGGACAGATATCCGGCGCTGTGCAGTTTCTCGATGTGCCCCTCCGTAACGGAGGAGGCCATCCACTTGCCTCCCGCTCCGGACATAGTTGGAGAAAGTTGAGGTAAGATGTGCAGACTTGGGCACTGGAGCTCGAGTTCGCGGAGATGGATAAGCAAAGGAGGAAGAAGGCGTAGGTAAAAGGGTGGATCTTTATCCCCTTATATGGGTGGACGAAACCATGCGTCACCATCGACCTGATAAAACTCACTTATCTTCCAAGCGCCGCAATCAATGGCGCGGTTGGGTTACCCACGTCTGTATTGATAGGAATCCCGGAATAAGGGGAACACGATCTCTGCTTCGACAAGACGTGCCAAGGAAACCACTTCGCTAAACGCACTGAGGTGGTACAATAAAAACAATTCGAGTAAAGGCTTGGTGGTGGTGTGACGTCACGCCACAAAATATGTCAGCAAATTGAACTTGTGTAAATATTATTCTCTCTACGGTGGTATGTGGAATTTATTTTGCAGAGCCGGACACTATCCTGGTGTTAAAAATCTTCTATAAATTATTCGGAGGAGGAACCCGCCTTGCAATGCCGAAGACAATATGCGTGCCGGACTCGTCGTCGTTGAAGCCTAGTTCAGGGGCTACTGAGGGAGTCCTGGACTATGGGGTGTCCGGATAGCCGAACTATCATCATCGGCCGGACTCCAAGACTATGAAGATGCAAGATTGAAGACTTCGTCCCGTGTCTGGATGGGACTTTCCTTGGCGTGGAAGGCAAGCTTGGCGATACGGATATGTAGATCTCCTACCATTGTAACCGACTCTGTGTAACCCTAGCCCTCTCCGGTGTCTGTATAAACCGGATGGTTTTAGTCCATAGGACGAACAACAATCATACCATAGGCTAGCTTCTAGGGTTTAGCCTCCTTGATCTCGTGGTAGATCTACTCTTGTAATACCCACATCATCAATATCAATCAAGCAGGACGTAGGGTTTTACCTCCATCAAGAGGGCCCGAACCTGGGTAAAACATCATGTTCCTTGTCTCCTGTTACCATCCGCCTAGACGCACAGTTCGGGACCCCCTACCCGAGATCCGCCGGTTTTGACACTGACAATGACCACGACCGAATAGCTACACTACAGAATTATCATCAGGAGTGCGTTATGAGGGATCACCCTTGGCACTCGATAGTAGCTCTGCAGAGTCGACCAACAAAAGGGGCGTGATGTGATGTGAGGTGTCAGGCTCTGGTCGTCGATCACGCTGATCGAGTCGTCGATGATGAAGCAGGGGCAACAAGGACAAGTACTGGGGGTCACTGATGGATCACTAACCAACCTATACTAAGCAATTTAGGATAAGTAGGTAGGTAACAATAGCAGGTACAAAAGCAGGCTATGCATCAGAATAGGATCAAACAATAACAGTAGCAAAATCTAATGCAAGCATGAGAGAATGGAATGGGCGATATCGGGATGATCAAAGGGGGGGCTTGCCTGGTTGCTCAGACAAGAAGGAGGGGCAAAGTCGACGTAGCCGATCACATGGGCATCAGCAACGGTCTCAGGGTCTACCGGAGAGAAGAGGGGGAATAAACAGCAAATACACGCAAACATATGCATAACAAGGCAATAAGCGGTGCTAGGGGTGTTCTAACGCAGTGCTAGGTGATACTGGCAAAGGGGGAAACATCCGGGAAAGTTTTCCCGGTTCCGAACGTCTGTCAGACAAATGAACCGAAGGTAAAAGGTTCAATGTTTGCTATTCTAGGGACGTGTGGTGGGCGAACGGACCGCGTATTCGTATTTGTCAAAGATTTTGATGTATAAAACTTTTTCATCCAAGCTACAGATTATTTTATATGATTTTTCAAAGATTTTAAACAATATTCTGAAATTATCTAAATTAACATAAATGGAATTATGATGTCAGCATGACTAGAGGATGACGTCAGCAGCCAGCTGGTCGGCTGACCAGGTCAAACCTGGACTGTGGGTCCAGAGGGACCCACCAGTCAATGAGAGTGGTTATAACAGTGAATTAACTAATCTAACTAAACTAATTAAGGGGGTGGGCCCAATATGTCAGTGAGACATTAGACTAACCTAATTACTAAAATAAACTTCTAATTTTAAAAAGATTAATTACGCGCAGGACCCACACGTCAGTGGCCCACGGGTACCCAGTCAGCAGTTGAATGGGTCAACCCAGTCAGCTGGGGCCCATGGGGCCCGCGGTCAGTGGCTGTGAGGTGGGGCCCGGAGGGCCACATCGGCGGGCGGCGCCGGAGACGCGCCGGCGACCATTTCCACGGCGGAGTATCGCCGGACTTCGCCGGAAAAATGCTACAGGGCACGGAGAGAGGTGCGGCTAGGCGCGTTCGATCGGGCGTCCGACGCCACATCGATCTATGGCGGTCCCGTGGGCTAACTCGGCTGGAGTGGATCGCTACATCAACGGCGGCGGTCGGCGCGTTTGGCCAGAGTTCGAGATGAGCGCTACAGAGCGCATGCGACCGAAGTAAAGGGCTAGGCAAGGTGTATGGCGCTCCAGGAGCTCGTCGGAGCTATTGGTTCAAGCGGAGGAGCTCGGAGGTGAGCCTTACGACAGCAATGGCGGACGGCGGAGCTCGGCTTGCGGGCGAGCTAGCTACGGCGAAAAGCACGGCGGGAGGAGAGGAATGGAGGAAGGGAGGAGCTCACCGGGGAGGCACATGGTGGCCCAGTGAAAGATTTAGGAGCAGCACAGGTGCTCGAGGTCGCCGACATGCGTCGGAGCAGAGACGGAAGGGGCATCGGCGTTCAGCAGCTGTAGAGGTCCCCGGCTCCACCTGAAGGCTCCAGGCGAACGGGCGGACGACAGTGGCTCTCCTGGACAACACGAGCGGTCGGAGCGGCGCTGGTGGCCGCGGTGGCGACTGAGGACGGCGGCGATTCCGCTTGGTGCGGCGGATCTGGAGGAGGGAGGCGAGCGCGTGGGCGAGAGAGAGAGAGCGAGGGGGAAAGTGGAGAGGGGCAAGTGGGTGAGGGGAGACGAGGGGAGCCCGAGGCGTCGCCCTTATCCCCTCCTGGTGTTGGCGTCGGCGAGGTGGTCAGAGGCGACCCCTTCCCTATAGCGACGCGTGTTGGGGAACGTAGTAATTTCAAAAAAAAATCCTATGCACACGCAAGATCATGGTGAAGCATAGCAACGAGAGGGGAGAGTGTTGACCACGTACCCTCGTAGACCGAAAGCGGAAGCATTAGCACAACGTGGTTGATGTAGTCGTACGTCTTCATGATCCGACTGATCAAGTACCGAACGCACGGCACCTCCGAGTTCAGCACATGTTCAACTTAATGACGTCCCTTGAACTCCGATCTAGCCGAGCTTCTAGGGAGAGTTCCGTCAGCACGACGGCGTGGTGACGATGATGATGTTCTACCGATGTAGGGCTTCGCCTAAGCACCGCTACAATATTACTGAGGTGGAATATGGTGGAGGGGGGCACCGCACACGGCTAATAGATCTCAAGGATCAATTGTTGTATCTAGAGGTGCCCCCCTGCCCCCATATATAAAGGACCAAGGGGGAGGGGGCGACCGGCCAGGAGGAGGCGCGCCAGGGAGGAGTCCTACTCCCACCGGGAGTAGGACTCCCTCCTTTCCTTGTCCAAGTTGGAGAGGGGAAGGAAGGGGAGAGAGGAGAGGAAGGAAAGGGGGGCGCCGCCCCCCTCCTTGTCCTATTCGGACTAGAGGGGGAG
This sequence comes from Triticum aestivum, assembly GCF_018294505.1. NCBI lineage: Eukaryota > Viridiplantae > Streptophyta > Magnoliopsida > Poales > Poaceae > Triticum > Triticum aestivum. Next base: position 511,781,758 of record NC_057798.1, on the reverse strand, counting down.
GGGGTGCGCGGCCTGCCCTGGCCGCCCCTCCTCTGCTCCACTTTGGGCCCATGAGGCCCATTAACCCCCCGGGGGGTTCCAGTAACCCCCCGGTACTCTCGTATACATCCGATAACCCCCGGAACCATTCTGGTGTCTGAATATAGTCGTCCAATATATCAATCTTAATGCCTCGATCATTTCGAGACTCCTCGTCATGTCCGTGATCACATCCGGGACTCCGAACTACCTTCGGTACATCAAAACATATGAACTCATAATATAACCGTCATCTAACTTTAAGCGTGCGGACCCTACGGGTTCCAGAACTATGTAGACATGACCGAGACACGTCTCTGGTCAATAACCAATAGCGGAACCTGGATGCTCATATTGGCTCCCACATATTCTACGAAGATCTTTATCGATCAAACCGCATAACAACATGCGTTGTTCCCTTTGTCATTGGGTATGTTACTTGCCCGAGATTCGATCGTCGGTATCTCAATACCTAGTTCAATCTCGTTACCGGCAAGTCTCTTTACTCGTTACGTAATGCATCATCCCGTAACTAACTCATTAGCTACATTGCTTGCAAGGCTTATAGTGATGTGCATTACCGAGAGGGCCCAGAGATACCTCTCCGACAATCGAAGTGACAAATCCTAATCTCGAAATACGCCAACTCAACATGTACCTTCGGAGACACCTGTAGAGCTCCTTTATAATCACCCAGTTACGTTGTGACGTTTGGTAGCACACAAAGTGTTCCTCCGGTAAACGGGAGTAGCATAATCTCATAGTCATAGGAACATGTATAAGTCATGAAGAAAGCAATAGCAACAAACTAAACGATCAAGTGCTAAGCTAACGGAATGGGTCAAGTCAATCACATCATTCTCCTAATGATGTGATCCCATTAGTCAAATGATAACTCATGTCCATGGCTGGGAAACACAACCATCTTTGATCAACGAGCTAGTCAAGTAGAGGCATACTAGTGACACTATGTTTGTCTATGTATTCACACATGTATTATGTTTCCAGTTAATACAATTCTAGCATGAATAATAAACATTTGTCATGAAATAAGGAAATAAACAATAACTTTATTATTGCCTCTAGGGCATATTTCCTTCAGTCTCCCACTTACACTAGAGTCAATAATCTAGTTCACATCATCATGTGATTTAACACCAATATTCATATCTGTATATGATAAACACCCATAGTTCACATCGGCATGTGACCAACACCCAAAGGGTTTACTAGAGTCAATAATCTAGTTCACATCGCTATGTGATTAACACCCAAAGAGTACTAAGGTATGATCATGTTTTGCTCGTGAGAGAAGTTTAGTCAACGGGCCTGTCACATTTAGAGCCATATGTATTTTGCAAATATTCTATGTCTACAATGCTCTGCACGGAGCTACTCTAGCTAATTGCTCCCACTTTCAATATGTATCCAGATTGAGACTTAGAGTCATCTGGATCGGTGTCATCAATGTAACTCTTTATGACGAGCTCTTTTATCACCTCCATAATTGAGAAATATTTCCTTAGTCCTCACTAAGGATATTCTTGACCGCTGTCCAGTGACCTACTCCTAGATCAAAAATTGTACTCCCTTGCCAAACTCAGAGCAAGGTATACAATAGGTCCGGTACACAGCATAACATACTTTATAGAACCTATGACTGAGGCATAGGGAATGGCTTTTCATTCTATTTCTATTTTCTGCCATGGTGGGTTTTGAGTCTTACTCAACTTTACACCTTGTAATACAGACAAGAATTCCTTCTTTGACTGATCCATTTTGAACTATTTCAAAACTTGCCAAGGTATATACTCATTGAAAAATCTTATCAAGCGTCTTGATCTATAGATCTTGATGCCCAATATGTAAGCACCTTCACCGAGGTCTTTCATTGAAAAACTCTTATTCAAGTATCCCTTTATGCTATCCAGAATTTCTATATCATTTCCAATCAACAATATGTCATCCACATATAATATTAAAAATGCTAAAGGGCTCCCACTCACTTTCTTGTAAATATAGGCTTCTCCAAAAGTCTGTATAAAACCATATGCTTTGATCAACTCATAAAAGCGTATATTCCAAATCCGAGATGCTTGCACCAGTCCATAGATGGATCGCTGGAGCTTGCACATTTTGTTAGCACCTTTAGGATTGACAAAACCTTCTGGTTGCATCATATACAACTCTTCATTAATAAATCCATTAAGGAATGCAGTTTTGACATCCATTTTCCAGATTTCATAAAATGTGGCAATTGCTAACATGATTCGGACAGGCTTAAGCATCGATACGAGTGAGAAAATCTCATCGTATTCAACACCTTGAACTTGTCGAAAAACTTTTTGCGACAAGTCGAGCTTTGTAGATAGTAACACTACTTATCGGTGTATGTCTTCCTCTTGAAGATCCATTTATACAATATGGCTTGCCGATCATCGGGCAACTCCACCAAAGTCCACACTTTGTTCTCATACATGGATCCTATCTCAGATTTCATGGCCTCAAGCCATTTCGCGGAATCTGGGCTCATCATCGCTTCCTCATAGTTCGTAGGTTCGCCATGGACAAGTAACATGACCTCCAGAATAGGATTACCGTACCACTCTGGTGCGGACCATACTCTAGAAGACCTACGAGGTTCTGTAGTAACTTGATTTGAAGTTTCATGATCATAATCATTAGCTTCCTCACTAATTGGTGTAGCAATCACTGGAACTGATTTCTGTGATGAACTACTTTCCAATTCGGGAGAAGGTACAATTACCTTATCAAGCTCTACTTTCCTCCCACTCACTTCTTTTGAGAGAAACTCCTTCTCTAGAAAGGATCCATCTTAGCAATGAATATTTTGCCTTCGGATCTGTGATAGAAGGTGTACCCAACAGTTTCCTTTGGGTATTCTATGAAGATGCACTTCTCCGATTTGGGTTCGAGCTTATCAGGTTGAAACTTTTCACATAAGCATCGCAGCCCCAAACTTTAAGAAACAACAGCTTAGGTTTATTGCTAAACCATAGTTCATATGGTGTCGTCTCAATGGATTTAGATGGTGCCCTATTTAACCTGAATGCAGCTGTCTCTAATGCATAACCCCAAAACGATAGTGGTAAACCGATAAGAGACATCATAGATCGCACCATATCCAATAAAGTGCGGTTACGACATTTGGACACACCATTACTCTATGGTGTTCCATGTGGCGTGAACTGTGAAACTATTCCACATTGTTTTATATGAAGGCCAAACTCGTAATTCAAATATTCTCCTCCACGATCAGATCGTAGAAACTTTATTTTCTTGTTACCTGGTAATTCAAATATTGTTTAAAATCTTTGAAAAATCATAGAAAATAATCTGTAGCTCGGATGAAAAACTTTATTTCCCGATGAACACGACACATTCCGTTGCCTCCCCATGAACACGACGCATTCCGTTGCCTCCCCATGAACACGACGATGATGCGATTTCTCTGTTCCGACCCAGCCATGTACACGAGCCCTGGCCGTATGTATGCGCGAGTAGGCGTTCGAGACCCCGCCCATATATACGTACGTGGCCGTATTTTCTTTCTTGCACCCTGGCCGCTGTATGTGTGTGTACATGCTACGTGCGCGCCCCTACTACGACACGTGCGCGCCTCTACTATGACACGTGCGCGCCTCTACACCAAACAGTATGTATGCACACATTCGCGACCAGAATGACAATGCTACGTACGCTTTGACCAGGTGGGTCCCGACTGTCAGGCAATTCCTTGCGTGCAAAGATCTAGCTGGTGGGTCCCAGCAGTCAGGGGGGCGAATCGTTTTTTTTTTGCCCGGGCGCACTTCCTTGCGTGCGAAGATGTAGCTGGTGGGTCCCAGCAGTCAGGGGGCGAATCATTTTTTGCCCGTAATATGGACGCACTTCCTTGCGTGCGAAGATGTAGCTGGTAGGTCCCAGCAATCAGGGGGAAATGTTTTTTTTCGTGAAATACGTGTCCTGTCTGGTGGGTCCTTGCTGTCAGGTGGAGGAATAATTATTTTCCGCGTAATAAGGAGGCACTTCCTTGCGGCTGTCGTGGACCCAGCTGTCAGCCTCTCCATGTACAGTACTCTTCTGATGGAATTCGGTCGTTGACCACATCGACCACGCCGCGCCGAGAGCACCACGGCGGTGGACGACGGCCAGGCCTAGGAAGGGGACGACACGGAGACGGGGAAGACGCAGAAGTGGATGCCCACGCAAAGAGGAGTATGAGGGTTCACTGGTTCAGCTGCGGTGTGAGGCTGCTGTCGCCGCAGAATAACAGGGGGTGTGGGTGAGTAGAGGGATGGCCTGGCCAGCGGTGGGAGTAGTAGGGGGCGGTGAGGCCTCCACAGCATCACAGCCGGCCACAGGAGGTAGGAGCACGCGACACGACCAACGCTGGTTTGGGCAGCTGGAGCAAGAAGACCAGAGGTTGAAGAAGCACTACGGCCGTTGGATGAACATCGTACGGTAATAGGAGCTAGAATCGTTCATATTGACTAAGTTGACAAAGCCCTCCGTCCCCGTCAACTTGGTAGGCCCACAAGTCAGCCTCCCACTATGCTGGGTTCCAGCTGGCAGGGGGAGTATTCATTTTTTTGTGCGTAATAAGGAGGCACTTCCTTGCGTGCGAAGATAGCTGGTGGGTCCGACCTGTCAGCGGGGGGCACGTTTTTTTCGCGAATTACAAAGGCCCTTCCGGTGGGTCCCAGATGTCACGTGGAGGAATCATTATTTTGCGCGTAATAAGGAGGCATTTCCTTGTGTGCGGCCGTGGACCCAGCTGTCAGCCTCTCCACGCACAGTCTACTTCCGATGGTGTCGCTCGTTGATGTCATGACCGACTTTTTCAATAAATATTTATTGAGAAAATCGATCTTTAAATCCCAGTATAGGAAAGTCATCCTCACTGGTAGACAAATACTTGATGAACAGAGGACCAGTAGCATTAAATATATTACAGGGTTGAGCCGAGGCTGCTCAACAATTTATTACAAGCTCGCCAATATCTTACATAAGGGCGGTTATGACACAGGGGTGTGGTGGCATGCTACTAGCTCGAGGAAAATGGATAACTAGGCTCCTGACTGGCAGCTCATCGAGCGTCGAGGTGAGGCTCGATGAATTTATTCTAGGGTTGCGGAAGCGGATAATACAGTGACCAAAATAGGATCGCACGGGACTGACTGGGACTCCTCTAGGTGTCGGACTCGCTATCAAACTCTTCATCCATGAGATCGCCTTCATCAATATCTGGCCAAATCAACAAGCCAGGTGAGTACTTTGAAAGTACTCGCAAGACAGTTCCGACAAAAGATATAATCAATGAATGCATGAATGCGTCATGAATATGAATAATGATGCTCATCCCAACAATAATATTACTGCATGACTGGATAAATAAAATAAATAACTGAAAACCGATCGGGTGTCTGGAGCGACGCCTTGAAAGGTGAACAAATGAAATTCATGCCACAGTCGGGCGTCTAAGCGACACCACATAAAGGGCTTAAAAGAAATACCACTGTCGGATATCTGAGCGACATCACAGACAGGGCTTATAAAAGAAATGCCACAGTCGGACATCTGAGCGATGTCACAGAAAGGGCTTATAAAAGAAATGCCACCATCGGACATCTGAGCGACGTCACAGACAGGGCTTATAAAAGAAATGCCACAGTCGGACATCTGAGCAACGTCACAGAAAGGGCCTATAAAAGAAATGCCACCGTCGGACATCTGAGCGACCTCACAGACAGGGCTTATAAAAGAAATGCCACCGTCGGACATCTGAGCAACGTCACATACATGACTTATAATAAAAGTAAATACAAGTATGCCACCGTCGGACGTCTGAGCGACGTCATAGACAGGGCTTACGATAAATGTAAATAACAAGATTAGGCCATCCACAAGAATAATCTTTTAACCGGATTTATCACACATGTAGTCCACCGGAGATTTGTCACTGAGGCTGATATCTTACAAGATAAGATGAATACAGTACTTGGACAAGTACAAGATGATTTAAAGAATTTGAGACTCTGCAGAGTTTGTATGAACTGACCACAGCCAACGGATTTCCGTAGTCACGAAGGACTAGTTCCGTTTACGGTATTTCAGTAGAAACACATTTAACTAGTACACACCCATTTCACCTCATGATGCCAGGAATCACCCTGGACAACGTCCAAGAAAAACCTTGAGACGGGGAGGTCACAACCTCGAATAGCATGGGATCAAATTTCTATACGCGTGCTCTAAGGGGTGCCCCCCTCTCGGTCCCAACCGGAAACACCCATGCCCCCTGACCGGATGACGGGCTTTAATCCAGGGCCACGGAACCCTCATCCCGGCCTCTCTATTTGGTGTGTACCAGGAAAATGGTTTGCAACTTACTAAGCCATATTCCTTTCGGAAAACATGTGACAGTATAGGAAGGAATGAATGGGAATGTGATTTTTTTCATGATGACACGGAAGTCAAATAATCCGGCATAAGACTGGCATGTCACAACACTGCCATCTTACCCTTCCTCATGCCATCACATGGCCATGCAAATATGTATCCAACAACATAATGCTTTCCAAAACTTACTTTCCACTTATGTGCATGAAATATAACATTCAAAGAAATGTTCATAAACATGCCATGACTATACTAAAATGCAAACATGCAACAACCACTCATCATATCAAGAGTTCAAACATGCTTGCCTGGTTCGGAGTTTAACTGTGTGAAGTTTGCAGCTCCGTCACCTCCTCCGGTATCTTCGTGATCAGTGCACCTTTCCGCGTCTGTGGGTGGTGGTGGTGGTCGCTGGCGAGCACTGTGTCGACGGCGGCCCTTGCTCCGGTGGACGGCGGTTCGGGCAGTCATGGATCTCGCCGGAGGGAGTGAAGAGAATGTTGCCGGAGCCCGAGGCGGACGGAGGTGGCCGGAGTCGAAGAAGAAAGGCCCCTCGAGGCTCTCCCAGTGGCTAGGCGAGGTCTAGTAAGGTGGTGGAGTTGTGCCCGGGGCGAGGGCAAGCTCGGGGGGTGCTATTTATAGCCGGCCCGAGGCGGTTGCCGTGAATAGATAAGTCCGGCGGGTGATTACGGCGGTGCTGTGGCGGGATGGTCGGCTTAGGAGCTTGAGCATCGCCTAGGTGGAGCAGTGGTGCCATTTCAGGGTCCAACTCAGCACGGGAGGGAGGGTTACGACCTGCCCTCGACGAAACAGCAGCACGGCCCGTCGGCGGCAGAGAACGTGCTCTGTGCGTGCCAGGCCACGGCGACGGTGCTGCATGCGTGCGCTGGCAAGGAGATGGCCATGCGGAGCTACCAGGAGGGTTGGGCGGTGCCGAACGGCGTTCGGCCGCGGTGTTGCCCCCCGTCGGCCGTTACGGTGGTTCTGCCGCCGCAAAGCACGCCGGCGCAGGCGGGCCAGGGTGCCACCGACTCCAGGAAGGCGCCAAGCACGCGTGTGGAGCTCCGGACAAGAGGGAGGGGCTGCGAGCATCGAGCCAAATGCACAGTGGGCATGTGACTGAAGTTCTGTCGGGGAAACGACACTGAAACTCTGAATTTACTGAATATGAACAAAAACAGTGCATGCCAAGTGTTCGACAGAATGATTCTGGCATGTAGGGATTTTTCCTTGAGCTGGTTTTTGGTGGAGAGGTCTCTCATTGCAACTAGAGGTTGCCTGAATTTTGGTGGAATTTTTGGAGAAATGTAGATATGAATTTCACCAAATTTGGCAAATCTGGTCCAAACTTGCAGAGAGTGAAATTTGAAATATTTGAAAAGAAGAAGAGTGGATCAAGATGGTTCTAGGTTGTGGGTACAAAGGACTATCCAGAGGTGTTGAGTTGAGGTCAAAAATCAAATGCATTAGGGTACTTGCTTTGCAAATCACCTAGGATCAAAAGAAAAGACAAAATTATTTTGGAAAAAGGAATAATTGGAAATAAATCCAAAAATGGATTTTATTAGTTTGGACAGAATGTTTGGGTTGTACCAAAGTGCGAGGAGGGGTTTTGGGGGAGTTTTACCATAAGAGGCATGGTAAGCAAGAATGGATCAAAATCAAATGAAAGCCCCAAAACAAAAGGTTTTCTTTTTAAAAGAAACTAAATCCAAGAAAAGAGTTTTGAGAGGGCAAACTCACAAGAGGGTTTTTAAGAAGGGTTTAAAAGACCTTCTTCAAACCAAGCAAGGCTCTTTCTGAAAACAAAAACCAAATTTTTTTTGGAGTGTCACAGTACCTACCCCCTTAGGAAAAATCTCGTCCCCGAGATTTCAGCTGATCCTTAAACCGGTGTGGGTGCTCTGTCCGAAGAAAATCCTCGCTCTCCCAAGTTGCTTCATTCTCGGTGTGATTGCTCCACTGAACTCTGAAAAACTTGATGGTTTTCTGTCGGGTCCTCCTCTCAGACTCTTCTAATATTTTTATTGGGTGCTCCCGGTAGGTGAGGTCTGGTTGCACGTCAATATTCTCATGTGATACTTGCTTCTCTGGGTTGCTCACGTATTTTCTCAACTGCGAGATGTGAAACACGTTGTGGATACCGGATAAGTCTCCGGGTAGGTCTAGCTGGTAGGCTACCGTGCCTCTTCGGGCCACTATATGAAATGGTCCGATGAATCTTGGTGCTAGCTTTCCCTTAATCCTGAATCGCTGCAGACCTCTCATAGGAGAAACTCTTAGGTATACCAATTCTCCGGGTTCAAAACTGATTTCCCGATGCTTTCGATCGTAATAACTCTTCTGCCGACTCTGAGCTGTTTTGAGTCGATCTCTAATTGTTTTAACTTTCTCCTCGGCCTCCTTGAGCATATCTGGGCCGAAGATATGGCTATCTCCGGTCTCTGACCAATTTAGCGGGGTACGACATCTTCTCCCATATAGAGCTTCAAAGGGTGCCATTTGCAAGCTGGCTTGATAGCTGTTGTTGTATGCGAACTCTGCATATGGCAAACTTTCTTCCCAACTATTCCCGTAGGTGAGGACACAGGCTCTTAGCATGTCTTCTAGGATTTGGTTTACGCATTCAGTCTGCCCATCAGTCTGGGGATGGTATGCGGTACTGAAGGCTAGCTGGGTTCCTAGTGCCTGTTGCAGGTGATCCCAAAATCTAGAGACGAACTGTGTGCCTCTGTCAGATATGATAGTCTTTGGGACTCCATGCAGGCAGACGATACGGGCAAGATAAAGTCTGGCCAGCCTCTGAGTGGTGTGAATTGTCTTTACCGAAAGAAAATGTGCCACTTTGGTTAATCTGTCGGTTATGACCCATATGGCATCGTTTCCGTGTCGTGACCATGGCAGTCCGACAATAAAATCCATTCCAATCTCGTCCCACTTCCACTCGGGTATCTTGTTTGGTTGTAATAGCCCGGCTGGTTTCTGGTGTTCGGCCTTGATACGTTGACAAGAGTCACAGCATGCAATGGATGTGGCTATATCTCTCTTCATACCGTGCCACCAAAAAATTTCCTGAAGGTCTTTGTACATTTTTGTCCCTCCAGGATGGATTGGATATGAAGTTGTGTGACTTTTAGCCAATATCTGCTGTTTGAGGTCCTTGATATTTGGTACACAAAGTCTCTCTCGGTACCACAATATTCCTTGCTCATCTATGTTGAATTCTGAGGCCTTGCCCATATTCACTTTCCTTTTTATGCCCTCAATGCTGGGGTGTCCGTGCTGGGCTTCCTTGATCTTTTCCATCAGGGTAGGCTGTATTTCTAGATTCGACACACTGCCTTCGGTAACCATTATTAAATTGAGTCTGGCAAATTCCTGTTGAAATTCTGGCCTCAACTTTGGTATACTGTCTTCGTCCGTGCTGGGATTCCGACTAAGTGCATCTGCCACAACATTTGCTTTTCCGGGATGATAGTGGATTCCAACATCATAATCCTTCACCAACTCTAACCAGCATCGTTGCCGTAAATTTAGTTCCGGCTGTGTGAAAATATACTTAAGACTCTTATGGTCTGTGTATATCTCACAATGATTTCCAAGTAGGAAGTGTCTCCATTCCTTGAGTGCATGGATGACCGCTGCTAATTCCAAGTCATGAGTGGGATAATTCTCCTCATGCTTGCGAAGTTGTTTGGAGACATACGCAACTACCTTGCCTTCTTGCATCAATACGCATCCGAGGCCTTTCCGGGATGCGTCACAATATACCTCAAAATTCTTGTGTATATCTGGCACAATTAGTACTGGTGCCGTTGTTAATTTGCTCTTTAGCTCTTGGAAGCTTTTCTCACATGCTTCTGTCCATTCAAACTTTTTGCCTTTATTGAGCAATTGTGTCATGGGCTTTGCTATAGTGGAGAATCCTTCAATAAATCTCCAATAATAGCCTGCCATTCCCAAGAAACTCCGTATGTCCGTTACGTTAGCTGATGGTTTCCAGCCAAGTATGGCCTTGACTTTTTCCGGGTCTACTGCAATACCTTCTTGGGTTAGCACGTGGCCTAGGAAACCCACCTATCTTAGCCAAAATTCACATTTGCTGAATTTGGCGTACAGTTGATGTTTCCTGAGTTCTCCGAGTACAATCCTGAGATGTTCGGCGTGCTCTTCTGGTGTTTTGGAGTATATCAAAATATCATCGATGAATACCACAACAAACTTGTCCATATACTTCATAAATACTTTGTTCATGAGGTGAACAAAATATGCGGGGGCGTTGGTTAGCCCGAATGGCATCACTGTGAACTCATACAGCCCATATCTGGAAGTGAAGGCGGTCTTGGGAATATCTTCTGTTCGCACCTTTAATTGATGGTATCCTGATCTCAAGTCAATTTTTGAGAAGACTTTGGCCTGTGCGAGCTGATCAAATAAATCATTTATTCGGGGCATTGGGTATTTGTTCTTGATTGTGACCATGTTGAGAGCTCAATAATCAATGCACAATCTCAGTGTTCCATCCTTTTTCTTGGCAAATAAAATTGGAGAACCCCAAGGTGAGAAACTGGCTCGAATGTATCCTTTCTCCAATAATTCTTTTATTTGCTTCTTTAATTCCACCAATTCGGATGGTGCCATTCTGTATGGTTTCTTGTAAATGGGAGCAGTTCCGGGTGCTAGCTCAATGCTGAATTCTATCTCTCGGTCCGGTGGCATGCCTGGTAGTTCTTCTGGAAATACATCTGGGAATTCACATACTACTGGAACCTTGTTCAGTTCAGAAACGTCCACCTTGTTTAATCTCGGTTACCGAGGTATTTGTCTCTCTTTGGCTGAAACTTTTATTTTCTTCCCATGATGGTGTGTGAGAATCACGGTCCTGTTGAAGCAGTCAATAAAACCTTTGTTGGTGGTTAACCAATCCATCCCTAGGATGACATCCAGTCCGTTGCTTTCCAACACAATAAGGTTGGCGTAAAACTTCAATCCTTCAAATTCAATAACCACACCTTGACAGTAACTCTGGGTCACTTGCTTAATTCCAGGGGACTTGATGATCATTGATTTTTCCAAGGGAAGCATCGAAAAATTATTTTGCAAGGCAAAACTCTTCGAAATGAATGAGTGAGAAGCTCCAGAATCAAACAAAACCATGGCAGGTATTGTGTTGACGGGGTACGTACCGAGTACGATATCTGGGGCGTTCTGTGCTTCCTCTTGGGTCACGTGGTTTAGGTGACCTTTCCGGTGGTTGTTATTGGGTTGAAATTGCTTCTCTTTGGTGCTGAATTATTGCCACCATTATTGGGCTTCGGGGTTGAGTTTCTTGGCTTGGGGCACTACTTGGCATAGTGGCCTTCTTCTCCACAAGCGTAACAAGTAATGCCTGGGCGATAGGTGAACTCCTTGTCTCTTGCATGGAAATTCTTGATTGAGCGTGAATTATCCGTCGGGGTTTTGTGTATTCCACCCTTCTGAAATTCCGTCTTGCTTCTGGGGTTGCGAGCAAAAGTAGTCTGGTCCCTTTTGCGTTTGCGGAAATCTTCCAGGCCACGTCGCTCATTTTCCAGAGTAATGGCCTTATCCACCAGTGTTTTAAAATCTGGGAAGGTATGCACAACCAGCTGGCATTTAAGGGCGGGTGCCAGGCCTTCCAAGAATTTTTCCATCTTCTTGCTCTCAGTCATGCGCTCTTCATTGGCGTAGCGAGACAGCAGAGTAAATTGGCTGTTGTATTCTGACACTGTCATGGTCCTTTGCTTGAGGTCATCAAATTCTCTCTTCTTGATTTTCATGACACTCTTAGGAATGTGTGCCCCATGAAAACCTTCTTTGAAATCCTCCCAGGTTATTTCATTTTCATTGGGGTGCATGTGCAGGAAGTTTTTCCACCACGATGCGGCTGCTCCTGTGAGGTAATGTGGTGCATACAATACTTTTTCACGGTCTGAACACTGTGCAATAATTAATTTTCTCTCCATATCTCGAAGCCAGTCGTCGGCCTCAAGAGGCTTGTCAGTATGAGAAAATGTTGGAGGACGCGTCTTCTGTAACTCAGATAATTTGGATTGCTGTTGATACTGACCACAGTTACTTCCCATATTGATGAATTGGTTCATCATTTCCTGGTGTTGTTGCTGACTCTGTTCATACAGACGACACACTTGTGTAAAAGCTGTTTCACTGTCTTGTTGACTTGTCTGACCCTGAGTGAAATTGTGGTTTTGCGGTGTGCCATAAATTTCCTCTGGCTGATTTGGCATGGAGCGCGTCCAAGGACATGACATCTTTCATTCCGGGGATATATTTGTGAAACTCGTAAGACAAGAAAGAGAGTTGCAAAAGTCAACAAAAATCACACACAAAGAACATTTTAAAACACCAGGATATTTTTTTAAAAATACACAGTTGCGCGCGGAGAAGGACTTTTACATATCTTACACGCAAGCATAATTATACATTACATCACTCAGGATATGCGTACATAATCCTGACATGTTATTTAAACTAGTGCACTTCTCCAGATCCTACATGTTGCGTAAACAGGCTACTTCTCACAACCTATGTACATATAAACATATTACACAAGTCGGTACATCGCATGGCGTCTACGTGTACTCAGTCGGAGATGGTGAGGATCTCCCTTGGCCTGCCAAGGGTGAGGAGCAGGTGCCATAGGCGGAGTACCCTGAATAAGAGTGGGCGGAATAGGTGGAGTAGCACGTATGGGAGTGGGTGCAAAAAGTGGTGCAGCGCGAACGGGAGTGGGTGCAATAGCCTAGTTAAATTCCTCAGTGGTAGGCAAGCGATGTGCAGTGGCGAGAATGGTAGGTGAATGAGAAGCTGAGGACGAGATAAAAGTCAGCGGTGGAGCGGTGCGCAGGAGTTCCCTCCTGTTAGCAGCACAACCATGAACTGAGTCCATGCGGGCAGCTACGAGGTCGTCCACCATGCTGTCAAAGGCTGCCTCCAGGGCTCGGAGATACTCGACAAGCATCTCAAAGGCCTTGTCTCGCTCTCCTCTGGGGCAAGAGAATGAGTAGTGACAGGTGTAAGGCACATGGCATGGAAGGTAGCGGTAGCGACGGGTCTTCATTGCTGGAAGGACATCCCGAAAACGAGCTATCGCCTCGCGGGCAGCCATCTGCATAGCATGCCTCTCTGTAGGCATGGCTCTCCCCAAGAAACGAAAGCGGTGCATCTCAACACGCCCTCCCTTGAATTGCACCGCGGCTTGGTGCATGGTCAGACTGTCATTGATCTTGTGCGGATAAAGTGTGAAGACTGGGCGCACAGATGGCGCCATCGCGACCTGAACGATGAAGGAGAGGAGTTTGACGAACCCCTCAGGCACGTTGGCAAACATTTGAGACTCGCAGTCGTTGCCGGCCATCTACAAAAGTAGGCAAAAATTCTGAGTGATCAGATCATAATTTTTATGCTGACTGTCAGAAAAAGGACTACATTTGTAAAAACATGAATAAACTCTGTCGTGCTAATAACTAAAATAGCGGTCGCACCTAGTGGATTCCTATAGTCAGCCTGGCTCTGGTTACCAAGTCTGTCACGACCGACTTTTTCAATAAATATTTATTGAGAAAATCGATCTTTAAATCCCAGTATAGGAAAGTCATCCTCACTGGTAGACAAATACTTGATGAACAGAGGACCAGTAGCATTAAATATATTACAGGGTTGAGCCGAGGCTGCTCAACAATTTATTACAAGCTCGCCAATATCTTACATAAGGCCGGTTATGACACAGGGGTGTGGTGGCATGCTACTAGCTCGAGGAAAAAGTGGTGGTGGATAACTAGGCTCCTGACTGGCAGCTCATCGAGCGTCGAGGTGAGGCTCGATGAATTTATTCTGGGGTTGCGGAAGCAGATAATACAGTGACCAAAATATGATCGCACGGACTGACTGGGACTCCTTTAGGCGTCGGACTCTCTATCAAACTCTTCATCCATGAGATCGCCTTCATCAATATCTGGGCAAATCAACAAGCCAGGTGAGTACTTTGAAAGTACTCGCAAGACAGTTCGGACGAAAGATATAATCAATGAATGCATGAATGCGTCATGAATATGAATAATGATGCTCATCTCAACAATAATATTATTGCATGACTGGATAAATAAAATAAATAACTAAAAACCGATCGGGTGTCTGGAGCGACGCCTCAAAAGGTGAACAAATGAAATTCATGCCATAGTCGGGCGTCTAAGCGACACCACATAAAGGGCTTAAAAGAAATACCATTGTCGGATATCTGAGCGACGTCACAGACATGGCTTATAAAAGAAATGCCATAGTCGGACATCTGAGCGACGTCACAGAAAGGGCTTATAAAAGAAATGCCACCGTCGGACATCCGAGCGACGTCACAGACAGGGCTTATAAAAGAAATGCCACAGTCGGACATCTGAGCGACGTCATAGAAAGGGCTTATAAAAGAAATGCCACCGTCGGACATCTGAGCGACGTCACAGACAGGGCTTATAAAAGAAATGCCACCGTCGGACATCTGAGCGACGTCACAGACAGGACTTATAATAAAAGTAAATACAAGTATGCCACCGTCGGACGTCTGAGCGACGTCACAGACAGGGCTTACGATAAATGTAAATAACAAGATTAGACCTTCCACAAGAATAATCTTTTAACCGGATTTATCACACATGTAGTCTAGCGGAGATTTGTCACTGAGGCAGATATCTGACAAGATAAGATGAATACAGTACTTGGACAAGTACAAGATGATTTAAAGAATTTGAGACTCTGCAGAGTTTGTATGAACTGACCACAGCCAACGGATTTCCGTAGTCATGAAGGACTAGTTCCGTTTACGGTATTTCAGTAGAAACACATTTAACTAGTACACACCCATTTCACCTCACGATGCCAGGAATCACCCTGGACAACGTCCAAGAAAAACCTTGAGATGGGGAGGTCACAACCTCGAATAGCATGGGATCAAATTTCTATACGCGTGCTCTAAGGGGTGCCCCCCTCTCGGTCCCAACCGGAAACACCCATGCCCCCTGACCGGATGACGGGCTTTAATCCAGGGCCATGGAACCCTCATCCTGGCCTCTCTATTTGGTGTGTACCAGGAAAACGGTTTGCAACTTACTAAGACATATTCCTTTCAGAAAACATGTGACAGTACAGGAAGGAATGAATGGGAATGTGATTTGTTTCATGATGATACGGAAGTCAAATAATCCGGCATAAGACTGGCATGTCACAACACTGCCATCTTACCCTTCCTCATGCCATCACATGGCCATCCAAATATGTATCCAACAACATAATGCTTTCCGAAACTTACTTTCCACTTATGTGCATGAAATATAACATTCAAAGAAATGTTCATAAACATGCCATGACTATACTAAAATGCAAACATGCAACAACCACTCATCATATCAAGAGTTCAGACATGCTTGCCTGGTTCGGAGTTTAACTGTGTGAAGTTTGCAGCTCCATCACCTCCTCCGGTATCTTCGTGATCAGTGCACCTTTCCGCGTCTATGGGTGGTGGTGGTGGTCGCTGGCGAGCACTGTGTCGACGGCGGCCCTTGCTCCGGCGGACGGCGGTTCGGGCAGTCGTGGATCTCGCCGGAGGGAGTGAAGAGAATGTTGCCGGAGCCCGAGGCGGACGGAGGTGGCCGGAGTCGAAGAAGAAAGGCCCCTCCAGGCTCTCCCAGTGGCTAGGCGAGGTCTAGTAAGGTGGTGGAGTTGTGCCCGGGGCGAGGGCAAGCTCGGGGGGTGCTATTTATAGCCGGCCCGAGGCGGTTGCCATGAACGGATAAGTTCGGCAGGTGATTACGGCGGCGCTGTGGCGGGACGGTCGGCTTAGGAGCTTGAGCATCGCCTAGGTGGAGCAGTGGTGCCATTTCAGGGTCCAACTCAGCACGGGAGGTTGGGTTACGGCCTGCCCTCGACGGAACGGCAGCACGGCCCGTCGGCGGCAGAGAACGTGCTCTGCGCGTGCCAGGCCACGGCGACGGTGCTGCATGCGTGCGCTTGCAAGGAGATGGCCATGCGGAGCTACCAGGAGGGTTGGGCGGTGCCGAACAGCGTTCTGTCGCGGTGTTGCCCCCTGTCGGCCGTTACGGTGGTTCTGCCGCCGCAAAGCATGCCGGCGCAGGCGGGCCAGGGTGCCACTGACTCCAAGAAGGCACCAAGCACGCGTGTGGAGCTCCGGACAAGAGGGAGGGGCTGCGAGCATCGAGCCAAATGCACAATGGGCATGTGACTGAAGTTCTGTCGGGGAAACGACACTGAAACTCTGAATTTACTGAATATGAACAAAAACAGTGCATGCCAAGTGTTCGACAGAATGATTCTAGCATGTAGGGATTTTTCCTTGAGCTGGTTTTTGGTGGAGAGGTCTCTCATTGCAACTAGAGGTTGCCTGAATTTTGGTGGAATTTTTGGAGAAATGTAGATATGAATTTCACCAAATTTGGCAAATCTGGTCCAAACTTGCAGAGAGTGAAATTTGAAATATTTGAAAAGAAGAAGAGTGGATCAAGATGGTTCTAGGTTGTGGGTACAAAGGACTATCCAGAGGTGTTGAGTTGAGGTCAAAAATCAAATGTATTACGGTACTTGCTTTGCAAATCACCTAGGCTCAAAAGAAAAGACAGAATTATTTTGGAAAAAGGAATAATTGGAAATAAATCCAAAAATGGATTTTATTAGTTTGGATAGAATGTTTGGGTTGTACCAAAGTGGGAGGAGGGGTTTTGGGGGAGTTTTACCATAAGAGGCATGGTAAACAAGAATGGATCAAAATCAAATGAAAGCCCCAAAACAAAAGGTTTTCTTTTTAAAAGAAACTAAATCCAAGAAAAGAGTTTTGAGAGGGCAAACTCAGAAGAGGGTTTTTAAGAAGGGTTTAAAAGACCTTCTTCAAACCAAGCAAGGCTCTTTCTGAAAACAAAAACCAAATTTTTTTTGGAGTGTCACAGTACCTACCCCCTTAGGAAAAATCTCGTCCCCGAGATTTCAGCAGATCCTTAAACCGGTGTGGGTGCTCTGTCCGAAGAAAATCCTCGCTCTCCCAAGTTGCTTCATTCTCGGTGTGATTGCTCCACTGAACTCTGAAAAACTTGATGGTTTTCTGTCGGGTCCTCCTCTCAGACTCTTCTAATATTTTTATTGGGTGCTCCCGGTAGGTGAGGTCTGGTTGCACGTCAATATTCTCATGTGATACTTGCTTCTCTGGGTTGCTCACGTATTTTCTCAACTGTGAGATTTGAAACACGTTGTGGATACCGGATAAGTCTCCGGGTAGGTCTAGCTGGTAGGCTACCGTGCCTCTTCGGGCCACTATATGAAATGGTCCGATGAATCTTGGTGCTAGCTTTCCCTTAATCCTGAATCGCTGCAGACCTCTCATAGGAGAAACTCTTAGGTATACCAATTCTCCGGGTTCAAAACTGATTTCCCGATGCTTTCGATCGTAATAACTCTTCTGCCGACTCTGAGCTGTTTTGAGTCGATCTCTAATTGTTTTAACTTTCTCCTCGGCCTCCTTGAGCATATCTGGGCCGAAGATATGGCTATCTCCGGTCTCTGACCAATTTAGCGGGGTACGACATCTTCTCCCATATAGAGCTTCAAAGGGTGCCATTTGCAAGCTGGCTTGATAGCTGTTGTTGTATGCGAACTCTGCATATGGCAAACTTTCTTCCCAACTGTTCCCGTAGGTGAGGACACAGGCTCTTAGCATGTCTTCTAGGATTTGGTTTACGCATTCAGTCTGCCCATCAGTCTGGGGATGGTATGCGGTACTGAAGGCTAGCTGGGTTCCTAGTGCCTGTTGCAGGTGATCCCAAAATCTAGAGACGAACTGTGTTCCTCTGTCAGATATGATAGTCTTTGGGACTCCATGCAGGCAGACGATACGGGCAAGATAAAGTCTGGCCAGCCTCTGAGTGGTGTGAATTGTCTTTACCGGAAGAAAATGTGCCACTTTGGTTAATCTGTCGGTTATGACCCATATGGCATCGTTTCCGTGTCGTGACTGTGGCAGTCCGACAATAAAATCCATTCCAATCTCGTCCCACTTCCACTCGGGTATCTTGTTTGGTTGTAATAGCCCGGCTGGTTTCTGGTGTTCGGCCTTGATACGTTGACAAGAGTCACAACATGCAATGGATGTGGCTATATCTCTCTTCATACCGTGCCACCAAAAAATTTCCTGAAGGTCTTTGTACATTTTTGTCCCTCCAGGATGGATTGAATAGGAAGTTGTGTGACTTTTAGCCAATATCTGTTGTTTGAGGTCCTTGATATTTGGTACACAAAGTCTCTCTCCGTACCACAATATTCCTTGCTCATCTATGTTGAATTCTGAGGCCTTGCCCATATTCACTTTCCTTTTTATGCCCTCAATGCTGGGGTGTCCGTGCTGGGCTTCCTTGATCTTTTCCATCAGGGTAGGCTGTATTTCTAGATTCGACACACTGCCTTCGGTAACCATTATTAAATTGAGTCTGGCAAATTCCTGTTGAAATTCTGGCCTCAACTTTGGTATACTGTCGTCGTCCGTGCTGGGATTCCGACTAAGTGCATCTGCCACAACATTTGCTTTTCCGGGATGATAGTGGATTCCAACATCATAATCCTTCACCAACTCTAACCAGCATCGTTGCCGTAAATTTAGTTCCGGCTGTGTGAAAATATACTTAAGACTCTTATGGTCTGTGTATATCTCACAATGATTTCCAAGTAGGAAGTGTCTCCATTCCTTGAGTGCATGGATGACCGCTGCTAATTCCAAGTCATGAGTGGGATAATTCTCCTCATGCTTGCGAAGTTGTCTGGAGACATACGCAACTACCTTGCCTTCTTGCATCAATACGCATCCGAGGCCTTTCCGGGATGCGTCACAATATACCTCAAAATTCTTGTGTATATCTGGCACAATTAGTACTGGTGCCGTTGTTAATTTGCTCTTTAGCTCTTGGAAGCTTTTCTCACATGCTTCTGTCCATTCAAACTTTTTGCCTTTATTGAGCAATTGTGTCATGGGCTTTGCTATAGTGGAGAATCCTTCAATAAATCTCCAATAATAGCCTGCCATTCCCAAGAAACTCCGTATGTCCGTTACGTTAGCTGATGGTTTCCAGCCAAGTACGGCCTTGACTTTTTCCGGGTCTACTGCAATACCTTCTTGGGTTAGCACGTGGCCTAGGAAACCCACCTATCTTAGCCAAAATTCACATTTGCTGAATTTGGCGTACAGTTGATGTTTCCTGAGTTCTCCGAGTACAATCCTGAGATGTTCGACGTGCTCTTCTGGTGTTTTGGAGTATATCAAAATATCATCGATGAATACCACAACAAACTTGTCCATATACTTCATAAATACTTTGTTCATGAGGTGAACAAAATATGCGGGGGCGTTGGTTAGCCTGAATGGCATCACTGTGAACTCATACAGCCCATATCTGGAAGTGAAGGCGGTCTTGGGAATATCTTCTGTTCGCACCTTTAATTGATGGTATCCTGATCTCAAGTCAATTTTTGAGAAGACTTTGGCCTGTGCGAGCTGATCAAATAAATCATTTATTCGGGGCATTGGGTATTTGTTCTTGATTGTGACCATGTTGAGAGCTCGATAATCAATGCACAATCTCAGTGTTCCATCCTTTTTCTTGGCAAATAAAATTGGAGAACCCCAAGGTGAGGAACTGGCTCGAATGTATCCTTTCTCCAATAATTCTTTTATTTGCTTCTTTAATTCCACCAATTCGGATGGTGCCATTCTGTATGGTTTCTTGTAAATGGGAGCAGTTCCGGGTGCTAGCTCAATGCTGAATTCTATCTCTCGGTCCGGTGGCATGCCTGGTAGTTCTTCTGGAAATACATCTGGGAATTCACATACTACTAGAACCTTGTTCAGTTCAGAAACGTCCACCTTGTTTAATCTCGGTTACCGAGGTATTTGTCTCTCTTTGGCTGAAACTTTTATTTTCTTCCCATGATGGTGTGTGAGAATCACGGTCCTGTTGAAGCAGTCAATAAAACCTTTGTTGGTGGTTAACCAATCCATCCCTAGGATGACATCCAGTCTGTTGCTTTCCAACACAATAAGGTTGGCGTAAAACTTCAATCCTTCAAATTCAATAACCACACCTTGACAGTAACTCTGGGTCACTTGCTTAATTCCAGGGGACTTGATGATCATTGATTTTTCCAAGGGAAGCATCGAAAAATTATTTTGCAAGGCAAAACTCTTCGAAATGAATGAGTGAGAAGCTCCAGAATCAAACAAAACCATGGCAGGTATTGTGTTGACGGGGTACGTACCGAGTACGATATCTGGGGCGTTCTGTGCTTCCTCTCGGGTCACGTGGTTTAGGTGACCTTTCCGGTGGTTGTTATTGGGTTGAAATTGCTTCGCTTTGGTGCTGAATTATTGCCACCATTATTGGGCTTCGGGGTTGAGTTTCTTGGCTTGGGGCACTACTTGGCATAGTGCCCTTCTTCTCCACAAGCGTAACAAGTAATGCCTGGGCGATAGGTGAACTCCTTGTCTCTTGCATGGAAATTCTTGATTGAGCGTGAATTATCCGTCGGGGTTTTGTGTATTCCACCCTTCTGAAATTCCGTCTTGCTTCTGGGGTTGCGAGCAAAAGTAGTCTGGTCCCTTTTGCGTTTGCGGAAATCTTCCAGGCCACGTCGCTCATTTTCCAGAGTAATGGCCTTATCCACCAGTGTTTTAAAATCTGGGAAGGTATGCACAACCAGCTGGCATTTAAGGGCGGGTGCCAGGCCTTCCAAGAATTTTTCCATCTTCTTGCTCTCAGTCATGCGCTCTTCATTGGCGTAGCGAGACAGCAGAGTAAATTGGCTGTTGTATTCTGACACTGTCATGGTCCTTTGCTTGAGGTCATCAAATTCTCTCTTCTTGATTTTCATGACACTCTTAGGAATGTGTGCCCCATGAAAACCTTCTTTGAAATCCTCCCAGGTTATTTCATTTTCATTGGGGTGCATGTGCAGGAAGTTTTCCCACCATGATGCGGCTGCTCCTGTGAGGTAATGTGGTGCATACAATACTTTTTCACGGTCTGAACACTGTGCAATAATTAATTTTCTCTCTATATCTCGAAGCCAGTCGTCGGCCTCAAGAGGCTTGTCAGTATGAGAAAATGTTGGAGGACGCGTCTTCTGTAACTCAGATAATTTGGATTGCTGTTGATACTGACCACGGTTACTTCCCATATTGATGAATTGGTTCATCATTTCCTGGTGTTGTTGCTGACTCTGTTCATACAGACGACACACTTGTGTAAAAGCTGTTTCACTGTCCTGTTGACTTGTCTGACCCTGAGTGAAATTGTGGTTTTGCGGTGTGCCATAATTTTCCTCTGGCTGATTTGGCATGGAGCGCGTCCAAGGACATGACATCTTTCATTCCGGGGATATATTTGTGAAACTCATAAGACAAGAAAGAGAGTTGCAAAAGTCAACAAAAATCACACACAAAGAACATTTTAAAACACCAGGATATTTTTTTAAAAATACACAGTTGCGCGCGGAGAAGGACTTTTACATATCTTACACGCAAGCATAATTATACATTACATCACTCAAGATATGCGTACATAATCCTGACATGTTATTTAAACTAGTGCACTTCTCCAGATCCTACATGTTGCGTAAACAGGCTACTTCTCACAACCTATGTACATATAAACATATTACACAAGTCGGTACATCGCATGACGTCTACGTGTACTCAGTCGGAGATGGTGAGGATCTCCCTTGGCCTGCCAAGGGTGAGACACAGTGATGCTGGGGAATCAACTTCCTCCTCGCTAATAGGTTCCAGATGAGGAACGCTGCGCTGAGTTGATGGAGCAGGTGCCGTAGGCGGAGTACCCTGAATAAGAGTGGGCGGAATAGGTGGAGTAGCACGTATGGGAGTGGGTGCAAAAAGTGGTGCAGCGCGAACGAGAGTGGGTGCAATAGCCTGGTTAAATTCCTCAGTGGTAGGCAAGCGACGTGCAGTGGCGAGAATGGTAGGTGAATGAGAAGCTGAGGACGAGATAAAAGTCAGCGGTGGAGCGGTGTGCAGGAGTTCCCTCCTGTTAGCAGCACAACCATGAACTGAGTCCATGCGGGCAGCTACGAGGTCGTCCACCATGCTGTCAAAGGCTGCCTCCAGGGCTCGGAGGTACTCGACAAGCATCTCAAAGGCCTTGTCTCGCTCTCCTCTGGGGCAAGAGAATGAGTACTGATAGGTGTAAGGCACATGGCATGGAAGGTAGCGGTAGCGACGGGTCTTCTTTGTCGGAAGGACATCCCGAAGACGAGCTATCGCCTCGCGGGCAGCCATCTGCATAGCACGCCTCTCTGTAGGCATGGCTCTCCCCAAGAAACGGAAGTGGCGCATCTCAACACGCCCTCCCTTGAATTGCACCGCGGCTTGGTGCATGGTCAGACTGTCATTGATCTTGTGCGGATAAAGTGTGAAGACTGGGCGCACGGATGGCCCCATCGCGACCTGAATGATGAAGGAGAGGAGTTTGACGAACCCCTCAGGCACGTTGGCGAACATTTGAGACTCGCAGTCGTTGCCGGCCATCTACAAAAGTAGGCAAAAATTCCGAGTGATCAGATCATAATTTTTATGCTGACTGTCAGAAAAAGGACTACATTTGTAAAAACATGAATAAACTCTGTCGTGCTAATAACTAAATTAGCGGTCGCACCTAGTGGCTTCCTATAGTCAGCCTGGCTCTGGTTACCAAGTCTGTCACGACCGACTTTTTCAATAAATATTTATTGAGAAAATCGATCTTTAAATCCCAGTATAGGAAAGTCATCCTCACTGGTAGAAAAATACTTGATGAACAGAGGACCAGTAGCATTAAATATATTACAGGGTTGAGCCGAGGCTGCTCAACAATTTATTACAAGCTCGCCAATATCTTACATAAGGCCGGTTATGACACAGGGGTGTGGTGGCATGCTACTAGCTCGAGGAAAAAGTGGTGGTGGATAACTAGGCTCATGACTGGCAGCTCATCGAGCGTCGAGGTGAGGCTCGATGAATTTATTCTGGGGTTGCGAAAGCGGATAATACAGTGACCAAAATATGATCGCACGGACTGACTGGGACTCCTTTAGGCGTCGGACTCTCTATCAAACTCTTCATCCATGAAATCGCCTTCATCAATATCTGGGCAAATCAACAAGCCAGGTGAGTACTTTGAAAGTACTAGCAAGACAGTTCGGACGAAAGATATAATCAATGAATGCATGAATGCGTCATGACTATGAATAATGATGCTCATCTCAACAATAATATTATTGCATGACTGGATAAATAAAATAAATAACTGAAAACCGACCGGGTGTCTAGAGCGACGCCTCAAAAGGTGAAAAAATGAAATTCATGCCACAGTCGGGCGTCTAAGCGACACCACATAAAGGGCTTAAAAGAAATACCATTGTCGGATATCTGAGCGACGTCACAGACAGGGCTTATAAAAGAAATGCCACAGTCGGACATCTGAGCGACGTCACAGAAAGGGCTTATAAAAGAAATGCCACAGTCGGACATCTGAGCGACATCATAGAAAGGGCTTATAAAAGAAATGCCACCGTCGGACATCTGAGCGATGTCACAGACAGGGCTTATAAAAGAAATGCCACCGTCGGACATCTGAGCGACGTCACAGACAGGACTTATAATAAAAGTAAATACAAGTATGCCACCGTCGGACGTCTGAGCGACGTCACAGACAGGGCTTACGATAAATGTAAATAACAAGATTAGACCTTCCACAAGAATAATCTTTTAACCGGATTTATCACACATGTAGTCCAGCGGAGATTTGTCACTGAGGCAGATATCTGACAAGATAAGATGAATACAGTACTTGGACAAGTACAAGATGATTTAAAGAATTTGAGACTCTGCAGAGTTTGTATGAACTGACCACATCCAACGGATTTCCGTAGTCACGAAGGACTAGTTCCGTTTATGGTATTTCAGTAGAAACACATTTAACTAGTACACACCCATTTCACCTCACGATGCCAGGAATCACCCTGGACAACGTCCAAGAAAAACCTTGAGATGGGGAGGTCACAACCTCGAATAGCATGGGATCAAATTTCTATACGCGCGCTCTAAGGGGTGCCCCCCTCTCGGTCCCAACCGGAAACACCCATGCCCCCTGACCGGATGACGAGCTTTAATCCAGGGCCATGGAACCCTCATCCCGGCCTCTCTATTTGGTGTGTACCAGGAAAACGGTTTGCAACTTACTAAGCCATATTCCTTTCGAAAAACATGTGACAGTACAGGAAGGAATGAATGGGAATGTGATTTGTTTCATGATGACATGGAAGTCAAATAATCCGGCATAAGACTGGCATGTCACAACACTGCCATCTTACCCTTCCTCATGCCATCACATGGCCATGCAAATATGTATCCAACAACATAATGCTTTCCGAAACTTACTTTCCACTTGTGTGCATGAAATATAACATTCAAAGAAATGTTCATAAACATGCCATGACTATACTAAAATGCAAACATGCAACAACCACTCATCATATCAAGAGTTCAAACATGCTTGCCTGGTTCAGAGTAGTCGAAGTTTAACTGTGTGAAGTTTGCAGCTCCGTCACCTCCTCCGGTATCTTTGTGATCAGTGCACCTTTTCGCGTCTGTGGGTGGTGGTGGTGGTCGCTGGCGAGCACTATGTCAACGGCGGCCCTTGCTCTGGCGGACGGCGGTTCGGGCAGTCGTGGATCTCGCTGGAGGGAGCGAAGAGAATGTTGCCGGAGCCTGAGGCAGACGGAGGTGGCCGAAGTCGAAGAAGAAAGGCCCCTCGAGGCTCTCCCAGTGGCTAGGCGGGGTCTAGTGAGGTGGTGGAGTTGTGCCCGGG
>NC_057798.1:511709557-511756166 GCF_018294505.1 Triticum aestivum | reverse complement strand
AGCTGGCCCAAGGCGGTTGCCGTGAACGGATAAGTCCGGCGGGTGATTACGGCGGCGCTGTGGCGGGACGGTCGGCTTAGGAGCTTGAGCATCGCCTAGGTGGAGCAGTGGTGCCATTTCAGGGTCCAACTCAGCACGGGAGGGAGGGTTACGGCCTGCCCTCGACGGAACGGTAGCACGGCCCGTCGGCGGCAGAGAACGCGCTCTGCGCGTGCTAGGCCATGGCGATGGTGCTGCATGCGTGTGCTGGCAAGGAGATGGCCACGCGGAGCTACCAAGAGGGTTGGGCGGTGCCGAACGGCGTTCTGCCGCGGTGTTGCCCCCTGTCGGCCGTTACGGTGGTTCTGCCGCCGCAAAGCACGCCGGCGCAAGCGGGTCAGGGCGCCACCGACGCCAGGAAGGCACCAAGCACGCGTGTGGAGCTCCGGACAATAGGGAGGGGCTGTAAGCATCGGGCCAAATGCACAGTGGGCATGTGACTGAAGTTCTGTCGGGGAAACGACACTGAAACTCTGAATTTACTGAATATGAACAAAAACAGTGCATGCCAAGTGTTCGACAGAATGATTCTGGCATGTAGGGATTTTTCCTTGAGCTGGTTTTTGGTGGAGAGGTCTCTCATTGCAACTAGAGGTTGCCTGAATTTTGGTGGAATTTTTGGAGAAATGTAGATATGAATTTCACCAAATTTGGCAAATCTGGTCCAAACTTGCAAAGAGTGAAATTTGAAATATTTGAAAAGAAGAAGAGTGGATCAAGATGGTTCTAGGTTGTGGGTACAAAGGACTATCCAGAGGTGTTGAGTTGAGGTCAAAAATCAAATGCATTAGGGTACTTGCTTTGCAAATCACCTAGGCTCAAAAGAAAAGACATAATTATTTTGGAAAAAGGAATAATTGGAAATAAATCCAAAAATGGATTTTATTAGTTTGGACAGAATGTTTGGGTTGTACCAAAGTGGGAGGAGGGGTTTTGGGGGAGTTTTACCATAAGAGGCATGGTAAACAAGAATGGATCAAAATCAAATGAAAGCCCAAAAACAAAAGGTTTCTTTTTAAAAGAAACTAAATCCAAGAAAAGATTTTTGAGAGGGCAAACTCAGAAGAGGGTTTTTAAGAAGGGTTTAAAAGACCTTCTTCAAACCAAGCAAGGCTCTTTCTGAAAACAAAAACCAAATTTTTTTGGTGTGTCACAGTTGACCACGTTGACCACGCCGCGCCGAGCGCATCCAAGGTGGTGGACGACGGCGAGGCCCCGGACAGCAACGAGCCGGAGATGGGAAGACGCGGGAGTAGAGTCACAGACGGAGAGGTGTACGAGGGTTAACTGGTTCTAGTGCGGTGTGGTTTGGCAGTCGGTGAGAAGAACAGGAGGTGTGGAGGGGTGGTGGGATGGCCTGGTGATATGTCTCCAACGTATCTATAATTTTTGATTGTTCCATGCTATTATATTACCCCTTTTGGATGTTTATGGGCTTTATTTTACACATCTATATCATTTTTGGGACTAACCTACTAACCGGAGGCCCAGCCCATATTGCTATTTTTTTGCCTATTTCAGTATTTCGAAGAAAAGGAATATCAAACGGAGTCCAAACAGAATGAAACCTTCGGGAGCGTGCTTTTTGGAACGAACGTGATCCGGAGAGCTTGGAGTGCAAGTCAAGAAGCTCCCGAGGACCCCACGAGATAGGGGACCGTGCCCCCCTTGTAGGGCGTGCCCCTGTCTCGTGGGCCCCTCGGGCGTCCACTGACGTACTTCTTCCTCCTATATATACCTACGGACCTCGAAAACATCCAGGAGCACCACGAAACACAATTTCCACCGTCGTAACCTCCTGTATCCGCAAGATCCCATCTTGGAGCCTTCGCCGGCACTCTGCCGGAGGGGGACTCAACCATGGAGGGCCTCTACATCAACACCCTTGCCCCTCCGATGAGTTGTGAGTAGTTTACCACAGACCTATGGGTCCATAGTTATTAGCTAGATGCCTTCTTCTCTCTTTTTGGATCTCAATACAATGTTCTCCCCCTCTCTTATGAAGATCTATTCAATGTAATCTCTTTTTGCGGTGTGTTTGTCGAGATCCGATGAATTGTGGGTTTATGATCAAGTTTATCTATGAATAATATTTGAATCTTCTCTGAATTCTTTTATGTATGATTGAGTTATCTTTGCAAGTCTCTTCGAATTATCAGTTTGGTTTGGCCTACTAGATTGGTCTTTCTTGCCATGGGAGAAGTGCTTAGCTTTGGGTTCAATCTTGCGGTGTTCTTACCCAGTGACAAAAAGGGTTGCAAGACACGTATTGTATTGTTGCCATCGAGGATAACAAGATGGGGTTTATATCATACTGCATGAGTTTTATCCCTCTACATCATGTCATCTTGCTTAATGCGTTACTCTGTTCTTATGAACTTAATACTCTAGATGCAGGCAGGAGTCGGTCGATGTGTGGAGTAATAGTAGTAGATGCAGGAAGGAGTCGGTCTACTTGTTATGGACATGATGCCTATATACATGATCATGCCTAGATAATCTCATAACTATGCGCTTTTCTATCAATTGCTCGACAATAATTTGTTCACCCACCGTAATACTTATGCTATTTTGAGAGAAGCCTCTAGTGAAACCTATGCCCCCCGGGTCTATCTCTTATCATATCTGCTTTCAATCTACTTTTATTTGCATCTTTACTTTTTGCATCTATATTATAAAATACCAAAAATATCATACTATCTCTATTAGATCTCACTTTCGCAAGTGGCCGTGAAGGGATTGATAACCCCTTTATTGCGTTGGTTGCGAGTTCTCAGTTTGTTTGTGTAGGTGCGTGGGACTTTTGAGGAGCCTCCTACTGGATTGATACCTTGGTTCTCAAAACTGAGGGAAATACTTATGCTACACTTGCTGCATCACCCTCTCCTCTTCGGGGAAAACCAACGCTAGCTCAAGACATAGCAAGAAGGATTTCTGGCGCCGTTGTCGGGGAGGTTCTCGCTCAAGTCAAGACATACCAAGTACCCATCACAAACCCATTTCCCTCACATTTACATTATTTGCCTCTCGTTTTCCTCTCCCCCACTTCACCCTTGCCGTTTTATTCGCCCTCTCTTTCCCAATCCCCTCCTCTCTTTTTGCTTGTCGTTTTTTCTGTTTGCTTGTGTGTTGAATTTCTTGTTGCCATGGCGCAAGATAATACCAAATTGTGTGATTTCTTGAATACCAATAATAATGATTTCCTTAGTACTCCGATTGCTCCTCTTAATGACGTTGAGTCTTGTGAAATCAATGCTGCTTTGCTGAATCTTGTTATGAAAGATCAATTCGTCAGCCTTCCTAGTGAAGATGCCGCTACTCATCTAAACAATTTTGTTGATTTGTGTGATATGCAAAAGAAGAAATATACGGATAACAATATTGTCAAATTGAAGTTATTTCCGTTTTCACTTAGAGATCGTGCTAAAGTTTGGTTTTCGTCTTTGCCTAAAAATAGTATTGATTCTTGGAACAAGTGCAAAGATGCTTTTATCTCTTAAGTATTTTCCTCCCGCTAAGATCATCACTCTTAGGAATGATATTATGAATTTTAAACAACTTGATCATGAGCATGTTGCCCATTCTTGGGAAAGAATGAAATTGATGCTTCGCAATTGCCCTACTCATGGTTTGAATTTATGGATGATCATACAAATTTTTTATGCCGGTTTGAACTTTGCTTCTAGAAATCTTTTAGATTCGGCCGCGGGAGGCACCTTTATGGAAATCCCATTAGGAGATGCTACAAAACTTCTTGATAATATTATGGCTAATTATTCTCAATGGCACACCGAAAGATCTTCTAGTAAAAAAGTGCATGCTATAGAAGAAATCAATGTTTTGAGTGGAAAGATGGATGAACTTATGAAGATGTTTGGTACTAAAATACTCCTCTTGATCCTAATGATATGCCTTTGTCTTCCTTGATTGAGAATAATAATGAATCTATGGATGTGAATTTTGTTGGTAGGAATAGTTTTGGAAACAATGCTTATAGAGGAAATTTTAATGCTAGACCGTTCCCTAGCAATTCCTCTAATAATTATGGAAATTCCTACAATAATTCTTATAGTAATTATAATAAGATGCCCTCTGATTTTGAGAATAGTGTGAAAGAATTTATGATTTCTCAAAAGAATTTTAATGCTTTGCTTGAAGAAAAATTGCTCAAAGTTGATGATTTGGCTAGGAACGTTGATAGACTTTCGCTTGATGTTGATTTTCTTAAAATTAGATCTTCCCCTCCTAAGCATGATATCAATGAGTCTCTCAAAGTAATGATAATTTCCATTGATGAGTGTAAGGGAAGAACCACTAGATTGCGTGCTAAACAAGAAAGCTTTATAAAA
Organism: Triticum aestivum; assembly: GCF_018294505.1. Taxonomy (NCBI): domain Eukaryota; kingdom Viridiplantae; phylum Streptophyta; class Magnoliopsida; order Poales; family Poaceae; genus Triticum; species Triticum aestivum. The sequence continues at coordinate 511,751,778 of NC_057798.1, read as the reverse complement.
GCGTGTTCTTCAAGTTTCCGTGAAAATAATGATGAGGATCTTAAAGTTATTGATGCATCTCCTATTAGATCTATGTTTTGCAATATGAATTTTGATGATTATGGGACTGATGATGAATCAACTTTGCCTAGAAGGCGTCCCAAGAATTGGGAGTCTTTAGATCTTAATGCTAAATTTGGTAAAAGCGAGATTGGAGAATCCTCAACTTCTAATAACATTGAACCTACTATCTCGTCTTTCAAGGAATTTGACTATGATAATTGCTCTTTAAAAGGTTGTATTTCCTTGTTGCAATCCATTGTTAATTCTCCTCATGCTTATAGTCAAAACAAAGCTTTTACCAAACATATTGTTGATGCCTTGATGCAATCTTATGATGAAAAACTTAATTTGGAAGTTTCTATACCTAGAAAACTTAATGATGAGTGGGAACCTACTATAAAGATGAGAATTAAAGATTATGAGTGTTTTGCTTTCTGTGATTTGGGTGCTAGTGTTTCCACAATTCCGAAAACTTTATGTGATATTCTAGGTTTCCATGATCTTGAAGATTGCTCTTTAAATTTGCACCTTGCGGATTCCACCATTAAAAATCCTATGGGAAGGATAAATGATGTTCTTATTTTTGCAAATAGAAATTTGGTGCCCGTAGATTTTATCGTTCTTGATATAGATTGCAATCTTTCTTGCCCTATTATTCTTGGTAGACCTTTCCTTAGAACGTTTGGTGCAATTATTGATATGAAGGAAGGGAACATCAGATTCCAATTTCCCTTAAAGAAAGGCATGGAGCACTTTCTAAGAAAGAAAGTCAAATTACCTTATTAATCTATCATGCGTGCTACTTATGAATTTAGTGCCAAAGATGACACTCGTTAGATCTATCCTTACTTTTATGCCTAGCTAGGGGCGTTAAACGATAGCGCTAGTTGGGAGGCAACCCAATTTTCTTTATGTTTTTTTGTTTTTGCTCCTGTTTAGGAATAAATCTTGCATCTACTCTCTATTTAGATGTGTTTTTATCTTTTAGTTAGTGTTTGCGTCAAGTAGAACCTATAGGATAAACTATGATGATAGTTGATTTGATTCTGCTGAAAAACAGAAACTTTGCGCTCACGAGAAAAAATTCAATAAATTGCAGAAACGTGATTTTGCATTGATTCTTTTTGCTGATGATCAATAAACAAATTGTACAGTACGTCCTATTTTGGTAGGAATTTTAGAGTTACAGAAGTTTGCCTTAGTTACAGATTGCTACAGACTGTTCTGTTTTTGACAGATTCTGTTTTTCGTGTGTTGTTTCCTTATTTCAATGCATCTATGGCTAGTAAATTAGTTTATAAACCATAAGGAAGTTGTAATACAGTAGTTTAAACACCAAAATAAATAAACAATGAGTTCATGGCAGTACCTTATGTGGTGGTTTTGTTTTCTTTCACTAACGGAGCTTATAAGATTTCATGTTGAGTTTTGTGCTGTGAAGTTTTCAAGTTTTGGGTAAAGCTTTTATGGACTATGGAATAAGGAGTGGCAAGAGCCTAAGCTTGGGGATGCCCATGGAACCCCAAGATATTCAAGGATAGCCAAAAGCCTAAGCTTGGGGATGCCCCGGGAAGGCACCCCCTCTTTCGTCTTTGTTCATTGGTAACTTTACTTGGAGATATATTTTTATTCGCCACATGATATGTGTTTTGCTTGGAGCGTCGTGTATTATATTAGTCTTTGCTTTTTAGTTTACCACAATCATCCTTGCTGTACACACCTTTTGGGAGAAGCCTATTTGATTAGAATTTGCTAGAATACTCTATGTGCTTCACTTATATCTTTTGAGCTTGATAGTTTATGCTCTAGTGCTTCACTTATATCTTTTAGAGCAAGGCGGTGGAATAATTTTGAAGAAATTGCTAGTCTCTCATGCTTCACTTATATTATTTTGAGAGTCTTTTAGAATAGCATGGTATTTGCTATGGTTACAAAGTTGGTCTTAGAATGATGAGCATCCAAGTTGGGTATAATAAAAACTATCATAGAAAATGAATTGGATGCTATGATCAACTTGATGCTTGATAATTGTTTTGAGATATAAAGGTAGTAATGTTAGGGTCATGCTAGTGGGTAATTATGAAATTGAGAAATACTTTTGTTGAAGTTGTCAAGTCCCATAGCATGCACGTATGGTAAAAGTTGTGTGACAAATTTGTTGCATGAGGTGCTCTTTTGATTGTCTTCCTTATGAGTGGCAGTCGGGGACGAGCGATGGAATTTTTTCCTACCAATCTATCCCTCTTGGGGCATGTGTAGTAGTACTTTCCTTCGAGGGTGAAGTAGACTTTTGCAATAAGTATATGAGTTCTTTTTTGACTAATGTGAGTCCATGGACATATGCACACTTATCCTTTTACTCTGCTAGCCTTTATTAATACCGCGCAACTCTCGCCGGTATTGAATCCTTTATTTACCTTCCTCAAAACAGCCACCATACTTACCTATTATGGCATTTCCATAGCCATTCCGAGATATATTGCCATGCAACTTTTCACCGTTCCGTTTATTATGACACGTTCCATCATTGTCATATTGCTCTTTGCATGATCATGTAGTTGACATCGTATTTGTGGGAAGGCCACCTTCATAATTTTCATACATGTCGCTCTTGATTCATTGCATATCTCGGTACACCGCCGGAGGCAATCATATAGAGTCATATCTTGTTCTAGCTTTGAGTTGTAATTCTTGAGTTGTAAATCCATAAAAGTGTGATGATATTCATTATTAGAGCATTGTCCTAGTGAGAAAGGATGATGAAGGCTATGATTCCCCCACAAGTCGGGATGAGACTTCGGACTTTACAAAAAGAAATAAAGAAAATTAGAAAAGAAAAAATTGAGAAAGGCCAAAAAGAAAAAAAAAGAGGACAAAGAAAAAAAAGAAAAAGAAAAAAAAGAAAAAAAGAGAGAGAAAAAATAATAAAATGAGAGAAAAAGAGAGAAGGGACAATGCTACTATCTATTTTTCCACACTTGTGCTTCAAAGTAGCACCATGATCTTCATGATAGAGAGTCTCATATGTTGTCACTTTCATATACTAGTGGGAATTTTTCATTATAGAACTTGGCTTGTATATTCCAATGATGGGCTTCCTCAAAATGCCCTAGGTCTTCGTGAGCAAGCAAGTTGGATGCACACCCACTTAGTTTCTTTCATTGAGCTTTCATATATTTATAGCTCTAGTGCATCCGTTGCATGGCAATCCCTACTCACTCACATTGATATCTATTAATGGGCATCTCCATATAGCCCGTTAGTACACCTAGTTGATGTGAGACTATCTTCTCCCTCTTTTTGTCCTCACAACCACCACCATATACCACCATAGTGTTATGTCCATGGCTTACGCTCATGTATTGCATAAGAGTTGAAAAAGCTGAAACGCGTTAAAAAGTATGAAACAATTGTTCGGCTCGTCATCGGGGTTGTGCATGATGGGAGTATTTTGTGTAATGAAAATGAAGCATGGCCTAACTATATGATTTTGTAGGGATAAGCTTTCTTTGGCTATGCTATTTCGACAGGACATGATTATTTGTTAGTATGCTTTGAAGCATTATTATTTTTATGTTTTATAAGATTTTATTTTGAATCATTTGAATCCGAACATTCATGCCACAATAAAGAGAATTACATTATGAATTATGCTAGGTAGCATTCCACATAAAAAATTTCTTTTTTATCATTTACCTACTCGAGGACGAGCAGGAATTAAGCTTGGGGATGCTTGATACGTCTCCAACGTATCTATAATTTTTGATTGTTCCATGCTATTATATTACCCCTTTTGGATGTCTATGGGCTTTATTTTACACATTTATATCATTTTTGGGACTAACCTACTAACCGGAGGCCCAGCCCGTATTGTTGTTTTTTTGCCTATTTCAGTATTTTGAAGAAAAGGAATATCAAATGGAGTCCAAACGGAATGAAACCTTCGGGAGCGTGATTTTTGGAACGAACGTGATCCGGAGAGCTTGGAGTGCAAGTCAAGAAGCTCTCGAGGACCCCACGAGACAGGGGGTCGCGCCCCCCTTGTAGGGCGCGCCCCCTGTCTCATGGGCCCCTCGGGCGTCCACCAACGTACTTCTTCCTCCTATATATACCTATGGACCCCGAAAACATCCAGGAGCACCACGAAACACAATTTCCACCGCCATAACCTCCTGTATCCGCGAGATCCCATCTTGGAGCCTTCGCCGGCACTCTGCCGGAGGGGGAATCGACCATGGAGGGCCTCTACATCAACACCCTTGCCCCTCCGATGAGTTGTGAGTAGTTTACCACAGACCTACGGGTCCATAGTTATTAGCTAGATGGCTTCTTCTCTCTTTTTGGATCTCAATACAATGTTCTCCCCCTCTCTTGTGGAGATCTATTTGATGTAATCTCTTTTTGCGGTGTGTTTGTCGAGATCCGATGAATTATGGGTTTATGATCAAGTTTATCTATGAATAATATTTGAATCTTCTCTGAATTCTTTTATGTATGATTGAGTTATCTTTGCAAGTCTCTTCGAATTATCAGTTTGGTTTAGCCTACTAGATTGGTCTTTCTTGCCATGGGAGAAGTGCTTAGCTTTGGGTTCAATCTTGCGGTATTCTTACCCAGTGACAGAAAGGGTTGCAAGACACGTATTGTATTGTTGCCATCAAGGATAAGAAGATGGGGTTTATATCATATTGCATGAGTTTATCCCTCTACATCATGCCATCTTGCTTAATGTGTTACTCTGTTCTTATGAACTTAATACTCTAGATGCAGGCAGGAGTCGGTCGATGTGTGGAGTAATAGTAGTAGATGTAGGCAGGAGTCAGTGTACTTGTTATGGACGTGATGCCTATATACATGATCATGCCTAGATAATCTCATAACTATGTGCTTTTCTATCAATTGCTCGACAGTAATTTGTTCACCCACCGTAATACTTATGCTATTTCGAGAGAAGCCTCTAGTGAAACCTATGGCCCCCGGGTCTATCTCTTATCATATTTGCTTTCAATCTACTTTTATTTGCATCTTTACTTTTTGCATCTATATTATAAAATACCAAAAATATCATACTATCTCTATCAAATCTCACTTTTGCAAGTGGCCATGAAGGGATTGACAACCCCTTTATTGCGTTGGTTGCGAGTTCTCAGTTTGTTTGTGTAGGTGCGTGGGACTTTTGAGGAGCCTCCTACTGGATTGATACCTTGGTTCTCAAAACTGAGGGAAATACTTACGCTACACTTGCTGCATCACCCTCTCCTCTTCGGGAAACCAACACTAGCTCAAGACGTAGCACTCGGCCAACAGTGGAGTAGCGCTTCATAGCGAAGCGTGCTAAGCAGAGCTGCTAGCAGTAGGAGGCGGGAGGTGGTCCTGGCGGCGCTGGAGGAAGAAGACGAGAGATTGAAGATGGATGGCGGTCGTTGGATGTAAATCCAACAGCTAACATATCAAAATCATTTGTTGACTAAATTGATAACGACTTGCATTGGCTTCGACCTATTGGCCCACATTTCAGCCTCCAAAAATGTGGCACGTATTCAACCCATTTTTTCAGAGTTTACAATCAATTTGATCTTTTTTTTGAATTACAACCATTAGCTGGGCTGGGTGAACAAATAATGTAGCGTCCATGTGGCCCATTTATTTTATTTCCTAAAAAATTACAGGCCATTTGCACTTTCTCAAAATATACGATTTTGCTGGGCTAATTCTAATTCTAATGTTGGGTTGGGCGAGCAATGTTATCAAAAAATAAAAAGGGGCTGAGCATTTTGTTATAAATATACTTAAATAATAAGTGATATTATTACATTCGTCCTTAAATCTTACCAAGCTTTTGTACACAATCACTAGGATTTTTGTGCCAAAACATTCCAGGATTTTATTGTTAAGAAATTAATTTTATAAGTTAATAAGATGTGGGATATTGTTTTCTTACATATGTAAGTATCTGTTAAATATATGATGACAATAAAAATAATATATAATAACATATAAAATAATTTAAATATATATAACATAGTTAGAAGGGAAACATATGTTGGACCTGGCGTTCCTATTCTTATTTAGAAAAATAGAACAGACCTCTGCGTTTTCTTCAAAAAAATTCATAAATTGGGCTGCCGATATTTAGGAAAAATAAAACCTCAGATGGGAGGTCCATAGGCCGGTCGATACATGACGACCCTCAAGAAAATACAAATAGGCCTATGGACCTCCCATCCGAGGTCGTGGGCTGTGCATGTTAAAAATGAAAGCCTAGACGGGGCAGCCCAAAACCTAGCTGATACTTGATGGCCCAGTGATAATAAATGATACCTGCCAGCTCCCCGGCTTCGTTGTGAATTTACCTCCTATAGTAACTACGTTGAAGCACCTAAAAAATGTAACTATGTTGACAAACCTGTGGGCCCCAATGTCAGTATAGCATTAGGAGGAAGTGTTTTTTCGACGAGGCACTTGCTTATGTACGGCCATAGACCTGGTGGGTCCCGATTGTCCGCCTCTCCACGTACAGTCCTTTCCAGATTCCTCTCGTTTGTTCAGCATGTTTACAATGGCAGACAACGGCGTCGCGGCGATTGCACAAAGGCGTAGGAGGGGATCCGACCACCTGAGGAAGTGCCTTATTATTAACGAAACTACTCAACTAGCCTTGTGGCCAAGTGACACTACCCGACAGCTGTTCCGCCCGGGTTCGATTCCACCTCACACCTGTGTAGGGAAAATATCTCCAATTTTTTTGCCTCTGCCTTTATTGACATGTGGGTCCCCATTGTCATCTACGCACACCACGTCCAACACTTGCCAAAACTTCGTCCCTCGTTTTCTCTGTGTTTCGCACACTCGACATTGTGTGGGCATTTTGACTTTGCATCATATGAAGATGTGCTATGCATGAATTTTGATCAACATGATGTTAACTGTCTGGTAGTTCCATTTTTGACCATGAATAAAACTTCCAACATGATGTTAACCCTGTTTGAAAAGGCCGTGTTAATATAAATGCTCTGCCTCTAAAAGTTGCAGTTTCTTATCTGAAACTGAACTTGCAGTTTCTTATCTGAAACTAAAACTCGCAGTTTCTTCTCCAAGAATCACATTGTATGCACTTTTATACTCCTATGAAACTACATTTTTTAAGTGCTAAAAATAGATCTCTAGAATTCATAAAATACTTCATATGCTCAATACTGCAAATCTGGAATTCAAAAGACATTCATATCTGAAAGTACTCTCAAAATACACAATATAAAACACAATTCACAACCTGCAAATACTAACAACCCTAAGCTCCTCCTGACAATTCACAACCTGCCCGACTATTGGGTTGGGGGGGGGGGCAGTCCCGTCCTATTCCTCGGTGATAGACAACTGCCCCGTGAGATGATGTGAACGGCGAGGGAGAGGATGGCGGGGAAGCGTCGTCGGGCCAACTGCTTTTCTCCTCTTGCAGTTGGGTTCGGTCGACGAAGACTCCACCGGCTTGCTCTGGCAGGAGACCCTCACAAACGGCACCCTGAAGATGCTCGATCCTTCAATCTCTAGTGGATGCTCCATCTGGGATTGATACTCCCACCACCGCTCCCTCACAATCGGATTCGGTGAATCTGTTTGCTCCATGGCCCAGAGGAGCAGCTCTATGTACTCCGGCGCGACTCCCTCTGGGAGGCCACCTTTTTGCTCTGTTGCAGATATTTGGCCATGGATGTCGCCGTCGCCGCTAGTTGGTCCTTGTTGTCAAACCAAGACTGTATCTCCAACATCCTAGCCAGCTTCACAGGGTCGCCGTCTGTGATCCTCACATACCGGTTGTACTCCTCCATCGATCTACTTCTCCACAGCACCTTCACTCCCCGGCGGTGGTTTTTGAATGGAAGAGGAGAGGAGCAGCGCTGGTTTTGGATTAGAACAGGAGTGGAGTGACGCTGATTTTGGACTGGAATAGGAGAGGCGGGGCGGTGGTTTTGAAATGGAAGAGGAGAGGAGCAGCGCTGGATTTAGATTGGAATAGGAGAGGAGCGGCGGTGGTTTAAGAGGAGAAGAGCGGAAGAGTGGTGCTGGTCTTGGAAGTATTTTTTTGTTGTTTTGCGTATTTTGGGTCAAAGTTTGACCATGTATTGTATTTGACAAGCAAAATGTGAATGCATGTCACCAAAAATTGTATCATTTGGTTCGTATCTGAATGTACTTTCAAATTATATTATTTTTGCAACGTATAACATATATTTTATGTGCGAAAATCATGGTCAATTATGACCCAGAATAAAAGGGAGACTAGTTAATGTGGGGTCGCTTTCTTAATTGAAGGGTAAATTGATTTTGATTTTGATCTAGTCACAGTGCGCCGGCCCTCTCGTCCAATCCTAAATCGCTGCCGCACGCTCCTCTCCCTCTTCTCCATTGCAAAACCACCTCCTCTCCTCTCCATCATCTCCATTCCAAAACCACAGTCTCGCCTCTCCCTCTTCTAATCTTCTCCATTGCAAAACCACCTCCTCTCCTCTCCATCATCTCCATTCCAAAACCACCGTATCGCCTCTCCCTCTTCTCTATTGCAAGACCACCTTCTCTCCTCCCATCTTCCAAAGCTAGCACCGGACCACTCAGAAGGACATCTATGGAGAGGATGCAACAGCGAATCAGGTAGATCGCCGGCGGCAACCAGGCAAAGTTATCCAGGTTGAAGGAGACCCTTACTTGGTTCGACAATGAGTGGGAGATTTCGAGGATGGTGCGGGCCATGTGGCAATGTATGCGAAAGAGCGAGACGGCGGCGATGAGGGCGGCGATGTACATGTACTCCTCGACGGAAGTCACGCCGCAGTCCTTCAAGTTCATCGATTATCTCCTCTGGGCAATGGAGCAGACAGATTCGCCCGAGGCGACAGTCAGGCGGAGGTGGTGGGCATACAGGTCGAAGGTCGAGCACCCAGAGGATAACGAATCGATCGAGTATGGTGTGTCGTTCGTGGGGGTGCATAGCCAGCCGGAGCCACAGGAGTATTCGTTCTCCCACCGCAAGAGGAGGCCGGATGGTGTGACATCGCTTCCCTACCGTTCTCCACGGTTCCCTCGACGCTCGCCTCGTTTCAACGGCGACGACAGGGTTTAAGGTAAGCTTCGCACTAACCTAATCTTCCACCTGCTCATGCTTACAATCAGTGTGACAGCTAATGAAAATCATGCTTACAATCAGTCTCCGAGTACTACGCCAATCACCCTAAAATAGCTCTGGACCTTTGGGTCAAAGTTGTGACACAGTGTACAAATAAAGAAAAATAGATTGGTGCTTCTTTCAGAAAAGAGTACTCCCTAGAAAACTGCCAATATAAGCTACTAGTATTTGGTTAGAGGATTTGCTGCCGAGAAAGATCCGTCCACAGAGAGCGCCACACATCCCACTGGTGGTGGTGGATGCCAATGCGTGCATGCAGCATGGTTGGTGTCGGTAATTTTTACTTGGCACACATCGCACTCTGCATATATGCCAGTTCCATACGTACATTTGTGCAGTTCCACCAAAATGCAGCTGAATAACCCTGTTTGCACAGATAATGAAAAAGCGTGATTACATTATAGTGGCACTAGTTGATGAAACACACAAAATAAATAGAAGAAAATATTGCGATAGTATCATAGTATGCCATGCTGCGAGGGCGAGATGGGCCCTGCGACGCCTCATACGGTACGCCTCATACTAGACATCGTCCCAAGTCTCCCAGATACACCTTCTACCAGTGATGAACATCAGTGTACAACGGTAGTACAGGGAGGCACCTTGAGACATTCAAATCTCTATTTTTGTACAGATCAACTAAAATTAAGCACCCCAGTTTGCAGAAACGCTTAAACATTAACAATGGGACTAGTTGATGAAACATACATTAACAAAGAGAAGCACTTTCTTTATCTACATTGGAAATGAAATGATAGATATGACACTCGTTCTATTTTAACTGTATTATTACTTCATTTTATCTGTGACACTAGGGTCGAGCAGGTGGCAACCGAGGTGTACCGTGCGTTGCAAGGATGGAGGCCGGGGGTGCTTAGACTGGGATGCTGAAGTTGGCTCTTTCAGTCACCAACATGGATGATTCAATTCATGGGACTGAGGGAGTCCTGGATTAGGGGGTGTCCGGATGGCCGGACTATGACCTTTGGCCGGACTCCCAGACTATGAAGATACAAGATTGAAGACTTCGTCCCGTGTCCGGATGGGACTTTCCTTGGCGTGTAAGGCAAGCTTGGTGATATGATATGAAGATCTCCTCCCATCGTAACCGACTCTATGTAACCCTAGCCCTCTCTGGTGTCTATATAAACCGGAGAGTTTTAGTCCGTAGGACGAACAACAATCATACCATAGGCTAGCTTCTAGGGTTTAGCCTCTCTGATCTCGTGGTAGATCAACTCTTGTACTACCCATATCATCAATATTAATCAAGCAGGAGTAGGGTTTTACCTCCACCGAGAGGGCCCGAACCTGGGTAAAAACATCGTGTCCCTTGTCTCCTGTTACCATCCGCCTAGACGCACAGTTCGGGACCCCCTACCCGAGATCCGCCGGTTTTGACACCGACATTGGTGCTTTCATTGAGAGTTCCTCTGTGTTGTCACCTTTAGGCCTGATGGCTTCTTCAATCATCAACCACGACGCGGTCCAGGGTGAGACTTTCCTCCCCGGACAGATCTTCGTATTCGGCGGCTTCGCACTGCGGGCCAATTCGCTTGGCCATCTAGAGCAGATGGAAAGATACGCCCCTGGCCATCAGGTCAGGTTTGGAAGGTTAAACTACACGACTGACATCCACGGGGACTCGATCTTCGATGGATTCGAGCCACGGCCGAGTGCGCCACACTGTCACGATGGGCATGATCTAGCTCTGTCGCCGGACAGCGTCCAGAGCGCCGCTCAGGTGTCCGCTCTGACCGTTAGCTTGGAGCCGACTGTGCCAGTCGGGGACGGACAGTTGGACGCCACCCCAGGAGCCACAATCTCTACGGTGATAGAGCCGAATACCAGCCTAGTCCTTTGCGAGGCCCGTGACTCCAAGGTGCTGGACTCTGTTCCGGACTCCGAATCTTCCGCACCCCTTCCGATCAAACCCGATTGGGCTCCGATCATGGAGTTCACCGCCGCGGACGTCTTTCAGCACTCGCCCTTTGGCGATATCCTGAACTCACTAAAGTCTCTCTCTTTGTCAGGTGAGCCCTGGCCGGACTATGGTTAGCACGGTTGGTATGCGAACAACGAAGAAATTCGAAACCCACCCACCACCAACTTTGTAGCGACTATCGACGATTTAACCGACATGCTCGACTTTGACTCCGAAGACATCGACGGTATGGACGCCGATGAAGGAGATGACCAAGAACCAGCACCTATAGGGCACTGGAAAGCCACTCCATCATACGATGTATACATGGTGGACACACCTAAAAGAAATGACGACGAGGATCGAAAGGGCGCAACCAGGGATCGCTCCCTCGAAAAACAATCAAAGCGGCGGCGTAAGCTCCGCGCCAAGCCCCACCTCGACAAAGACCCAGCCATAGAGGAGGGCGAATCAACGGAAGACGAACATGCCATCGAGCAACCGTCCAAACAGGGCGGACAAACCGAACAATCCGTCCCCGGGAAAGATAATAGTCCGGACGACCTCACGCCGGACAAGTTGCTAGAACACCAGAACCTCCACCAAAGGCTCGTTGCCACTGCACGTAGCCTGAAAAAGCAGAAGGGAAGCTCAAAACAGCGGAAGATGCACTCAGGATCAGATGGGGCAAAGTACTCAATACCACACACAAGTACGACAATAGTCATCACACAAAGAGCTATCCGAAGCGGAAATTACTACCGGAATTTGATGAAGAGGCCCTAGAGCCCCCACAGTCAAAGAACAAGGAAGCCACCAGGTCGGATAGACGATCCCACGATCGATCTCAAGCGACAAAGGGCGCCGCACTCAATACGGCACGCAATCCGCCCAAGGATTCGCATCAAAAAACTAGTCCAACCAGATCCATCTATGGGCCAAGAAAGCAAGCTCCAGTGAGCAATGCAATGCAAAAAATATCCGAATATCGCGGCACACCTACATACAGGGGCGCCGCACATCCCCTTTATTTTATCGATGAGGTGTTGGATCATGAATTTCCAGCGGGATTCAAGCCCGTGAACATAGAAGCATACGACAGAACAACAGACCCTGGAGTCTGGATCGAGGATTATATCCTCCACATACACATGGCCAGAGGAGATGACCCTCACACCATAAAATACTTACCCCTTAAGCTCAAAGGGCAAGCCCGACATTGGCTTAAAAGCCTTCCCGAAAACACCATGGGAAGTTGGGAAGCACTCGAGGACGCTTTCCGGGCAAATTTTCAAGGGACCTATGTCCGACCTCCAGATGTAGATGATCTGAGTCATATAACTCAGTAGCCCGAAGAGTCAGCCCAGAAACTCTGGAACAGATATATTACTAAAAAGAATCAGATAGTCGACTGTCCGGACGCCGAGGCCCTAGCAGCTTTCAAACATAGCGTCCGAGACGAATGGCTCGCCAGACACCTCGGCCAAGAAAAGCCAAGAACAATGGCCACATTAACAAGCCTCATGACCCGCTTTTGCATAGGAGAGGATAGCTGGTTGGCAAGAAGCAGCACCAGCGACCCGAGTACATCCGAACTCAGAGATGGAAACGGGAAACCGCGCCGTAACAAAGAACAGCGCCGGATCAAGGATAACAGCCCGATGAGCACAGCAGTCAACGCCGGATTCAAAAGCTCTCGGCAAAATCAGAAAAATCCGCCCCCCAAAGATGACAGGGACGAGATATCTAACCTCAACAAAATCCTGGACAAAATATGTCAAATCCATAGTACCCTCGAGAGACCTGCAAACCATACCCACAGAGATTGTTGGGTCTTCAAGCAGTCCGGCAAACTCAACGCCAAACACAAGGGGCTCGACACACCAAGCGAGGATGACGACGCACCCCACAAGCAGAACACCGGAGAACAAAAGAAGTTCCCACAAGAAGTCAAAACAGTAAATTCACTTCAGATGACAAAAGGGAAAAACAGAACGGCGCTATGCGCCATACGGCCCGCCCCAGAGGAGCACCGCCACTAGTTGTTACAACCAATCACTTTCGATCATCAGGATTACTCCAGAGGGGTCCGGAACGCAGGCTGGACTGCCTTGGTCTTGGATCCGATCATTGATGGACTCCAATTTACACAAGTCCTTATGGACGGCGGCAGTGACCTAAACCTATTATATCAGGACACAATCCGCAAACTGGGGGTCAACCCAGCAATAGTTCACCATGGCAACACTTCCTTTCAAGGAGTCACGCCGGGCCCAGATACCCAGAGTATGGGTTCCCTTTCGTTAGAAGTCACGTTCGGCTCACCCGACAACTTCCGAGGCAAAAATCTAACCTTCCACATCGCCCCATTCATAAGTCGCTATCAAGCGCTACTGGGACTTGAAGCTTTCTCCCGCTTTTACGCAATACCGCATTATGCATCCCTTACACTCAAAATGCCCGGTCCACGAGGCATCATCTCATTAAAGGGAAATATCAATTGATCCCCAAAGTACGGGCAATGGTGCGGCCGCCTGGACAGCCACACACTAATCCAGCCCTACTATCCCGGACACGGCTCGACGAGTCCGGCGTAAACATACAAAGGCTTAATAGCCGCATAACCCTGTACAAGGGGCTCCGCGTTTTTACGCCAGGAGACAATACGGCTCAATTTTACTCCGACTATATTTTGTTTATTTTAATATAGATTTCTCGCACGCTTATTTTTTACTAAGTTCCTCTCTTTCGCAGACGAACATCATGCTACGCCCGTCCAGGATACGGCAGAACGGAGACACAGGTGCAGACGTGCAGTAGGGACCCGTTTCAAGGATTCTTTTCAGATTAAGACCCTCCATAAACCTTTTTTACTATCTCTTGTTGACAACATCCCCAGGTTTTCGCTATAATCGAGGAGGAGGCTGGCGTCTTGGCATGTGGCCACGCCAGAATTTTGCATGTACCTGGACACCAGGGGCTTTTTTTACCAAGGGCTTTGGTTCAGCCCGTCTTCATAAAGACCGAATACCTTAGGGAGTGTCCGGCGTCACGAGTTTGGACTTATATGCATCAGCTCTAAATCATGTCTTTGGTCAAATGTTGGGTTTGCCCGCCTCCTGTGTTTTGCTGCCTTACATTCCGTTACATCGGCTAACGCGGCACCAGGAGAACTACTGCGATTGTGCCCCGGTTCGGCCAGGCGAGCACCTCAGTAGAGAAAGCCGAAAACTGACTGTCATGATATAGCGAGAGACTGGTCAACCACTCGATGACTCTCGGAATCTTTAGGATTCCTCCACATTAACAAAGGGCCGCTTCCCGGTCAGGCACACACGCGCCCCGAATTCGGGCAAGCGCGGTGCCTCTAGGGGCTATTGAGTAGCCCCACTGTCAAACTCCTATGGCTAAGTGAAAGTGATAAAGCATTATAGTCCGGTTGCCTAGTTCGCCGCGCTATCACCTCCTTTGTAGGACCAAGACGTTGGATTAAGTGTGAAAAGGCGCCTTTTTGCGAACACCCCCGCATTATAAGCGTGGGGGCTGAAGCCAACGACTGCCATCTTTCAGGTTATATACACATATACATTAACAGCCGCACAGGAGGTATTATAATTCTTGCAAGCACAAGTATAAACAGCTTTTATATTCTATCAAAATATTCCTTTTACAATAGCACATGCTATTCAAACACAACATCCTTCAAGCACTGCGCTTCTATTAAACGAGCGGCCGGAAGAACTTCCTCAAAGTAGTGCCTGGCAGGTACTCGGCTTTCGTCCGAATCCCGGGATGCAACAACACTGGCCTTCATATCCGCCCAGTATGTCTTGACACAGGCAAGAGCCATTTGTGCACCCTCTATGCACGCCGACCTCTTCATTGCATCAACATGCGGCACCGAGCCAAGGAACTGCTGCACCAAGCTAAAATAACTCTTCGACTCTGGCTCTCCCGGCCACAAACGACTCACAACATACTTCATGGCGAGTCCGGATAACCTGTTCAGCTCCGCCCAGGCAGCCAAACGGTCGGATACCGAAAGTGGGTGTTCTGGATTGTGGAACTGCGACCAAAAAATTTCTTCCAATTTATGGTCACCTCGACCTCGGAAGTGTTCGGCTGCGTCTGCCGCACTCGCTGCCAAATCCAGATAAGTGTTTTTCGCACTCCACTGACGGTCTAACGGAGCATACTTAGGATCCCCGAACTTCATCCGCAGCATATAGGGCTTTCCAGCCGTGATATCTCTGGCCTGACGCAACTCCTCCTTCATAGCTCTCATTGCAGAGCGAGTATCCTTGGCCTCGGCAGTGATCTTCTCAAAGTCCTTCTGAGCCGCCCTTTCTTCTTGTTCGAGAAATTTACAGCGGTCGGCAGCATCCTTCAATTTTATAGCCATCTCGGCTATTACCTTCTTGCTCTGGCAGTGAGCAGCCTATTCGGCTTTTAGCTCTTCAGCCGCCTTAATGGCAGCTGCATCACTTTTCCTTGCTTGCTCCTTGGCTCGGGCAAGTTCCGCCCGAACATTCTCCACGGCAGCAGCACCATCTGCATTAAGCACATATATTATAAGGCACGAGCATCGAACTCCTCTTATCAGATGTCTGTGGAGCATACCTTGTGCCTCGTCCAGCCGCTTATTTACAAGCGCGATGTCGGCATCCGCCACGTCAAGTTGCCGCTTTAGCTCGGCAGATTCATCAGTCCCGCTAGCCACCGAACACCTCGCCACCTTCATAAAAAGGTGACATTTTATACCTGGGGTTATGATCCTCTGTGCTCCATCAGTTTTGACGACACATAGAGTCTCAGGGGCTACTATTTATACAGGGCGCATTTTATATATGTGGCTCTACCAAAAGGTACACCTTTTCACGTACCTCAAAGCCTGTCAGTAAACTCCTGGCGGCCTCGTACAATCCGCTTTCCGCGGATGAAATCCTTCCTATCACCATGTTCATCAACATACGGTGTTCTTCTGAGACGGACGCTCGCCCGAGCAGATCCCTCAGCCTCTCCGACCGCGCACCAGAGGGTGCCGGACTAGCCCGACGACCTTTTTCAGGATCCGGACTTGGAGAAACCCGCCGGGACGACACCTCGGGGTCGCTTGCCTCATAAGACGGTGCAGCTAGGGGAGGCGTTTCGCTCTCCATCATCTCCGGACAAAGATCCCCTGAAGACGAGCTCTGCTGAGAAGGGTTGAGATCCGAACTGCAAGGTAATATTTCGGTTATCTTCCTCAGAAATAAAACAGGGATGCCACTCGTTTTTGAACCCCTCTCTTTACTTACGGCTCGGAGGAAAGCTGATCCCCTTGAGGGCGCAATGCGGCCGGGGCATTCTCCGGCGCCGGATCCTCTGACGAAGATTTCTTCCCCCGTTTTGAGGTCATCCCCTTCGGGTCTTTAGAGGCAGTCCCTTTTCTTTCCCAGGTTGGGGGAATTCTCGATTCCTCCCTTCCTGACAGCCTCCTTTATGGAGGCGGTAGCTCCTTGGTTCCCCTCCTCGCCCTCTGCCGAAAGCATAATCTCCAGCATCCTGGTTAACACGGGATCCGGCATGGTCTCGGGCAGGGGGGCTGGACACCTGATAAGCTTTGCCTTCGCTATCCACTCCTGTTCAAAGGATAGCTCTGTTAAAGGGCAATTTTATGATGAAAATGCGGATGGCGTGTCCAAATACGGGGCTACTTACCTGAGCATCCGGGCGATTGCAGCTCAGACCTGCATCCTCGGACAAGTCCGGACACCTTGCTTGTGATCCGAAGAACAATTTGTACATCTCCACGGGTGTCGCGCCCATAAAATGTTGGAGGACTCGCGGTCCCTCCGGATTAAAATCCCACAGGCGGAGAGGGCGACGTTTGCAGGGCAGCATGCGGCGAATCAACATAACTTACGCCACTACGGTCAAGTTCATGTCTCTTTCTAGGAGATCTCGAATGCGGTCCTGTAGTTGGGGCACGTCTTTGGACGGCCCCCAAATAAGCCCTTCATTGACCCATGATGCTCGCCGTGGTGGGGGACCCGAGCGAAAAGCAAGTGGTGCCACCCATGTGGTGCCCCTGGGGGCTGTGATGTAAAACCAGTCCCGTTGCCATAAGCCGAACTCCTCTTGGAAAGAGCCCTCGGGCCATGGAGCGTCGACCATCTTGCTTATGATAGCTCCTCCGCACTCAACATGCTGCCCCTCGATCATCTTCGGTTCCACCTTGAAGGTTCTAAGTCACAATCCGAAGTGAGGAGTGATATGGAGGAAGGCCTCACACACGACAATGAATGATGAGATTTGGAGGATGGACTCCGGAGCTAAGTCGTGGAATTCCAGCCCATAATAAAACATCAGTCCCCTCACGAAGGGATCAATCGGGAAGCCTAGCCCCCGAAGGAAGTGAGATGTGAACACCACGCTCTCACCGAGCTGGGGAGTGGGAATGGCCTTCCCTTGAGCAAGTAGCCTATGCGAGATTTCGCCGATTAGATACCTGGCATCTCTTAGCTTTCGCACGTCTTCTTCCGTAACGGAGGAAGGCATCCACCGGCCTTGAAGGTCGGAGCCGGACATCGTCGAAGGTCCGAAGCGCCTAAAACTAGAGCCTTGGGTGTTGGAACTCAAGGTGAGGGGCGGATACGATTGGATTGAAAAGAAAGGAGGCGAGCCTTGGTCCCTTTATAAAGGGGTGGAATACTAAGAGCCCTCCCCGTAACCATTTGGGACTCGCTTTCAATTAGAGAGTCATACCAAAGGCACGGTTGGGTTACCCACGCCCGTATTGATGAGAATCCCGGAATAAGGGGACACGATCTCTGCTTTGACAAGACGTGTCAAGGAAACCGCCTCGTTAAACGCGCTAAGGTGGAACAGTAAAATGATTCGAATAAAGGCTTGGCCGTGACGTGATGTCACGCTGCGGAATACATCAGCAGATTAGATTGGTGCAGATGTTATTCTCTCTACGGTGGTATGTGGAACTTATTTTGCAGAGCCGGACACTATCCTTGTGTTCAACATCTTCTATGAAGTATTCGGAGGAGGAACCCGCCTTGCAATGCCGAAGACAATTTGCATGCCGGACTCGTCGTCATTGAAGCCTGGTTCAGGGGCTACTGAGGGAGTCCTGGATTAGGGGGTGTCCGGATGGCCGGACTATGACCTTTGGCCGGACTCCCGGACTATGAAGATACAAGATTGAAGACTTCGTCCCGTGTTCGGATGGGATTTTCCTTGGCGTGTAAGGCAAGCTTGGCGATATGATATGAAGATCTCCTCCCATTGTAACCGACTCTATGTAACCCTAGCCCTCTCCGGTGTCTATATAAACCGGAGAGTTTTAGTCCGTAGGACGAACAACAATCATACCATAGGCTAGCTTCTAGGGTTTAGCCTCTCTGATCTCGTGGTAGATCAACTCTTGTACTACCCATATCATCAATATTAATCAAGGAGGAGTAGGGTTTTACCTCCACCGAGAGGGCCCGAACCTGGGTAAAAACATCATGTCCCTTGTCTCATGTTACCATCCGCCTAGATGCACAGTTCGGGACCCCCTACCCGAGATCCGCTGGTTTTGACACCGACAGGGACCTTTGAGTGCAATTCACCTAAAATGAAGCAATGTCCCATGAGCTAGCAGCTTCTTCTTCAAAAAAATTTAAGAAAAGGGCTCCAGCCCCGGTTCCATTTCCATCAGAAAACGATACCCACAGAGCTTCTTCTTCATTAGTTGCAATAAATTTGAGCAACATCAAGGTTGGTTGTGAAGCTCCTAGAATGCTCAACTATAATTTGGATATCATTTGTGCAGTTCAACTAAGATCGAGCGTGAAATGTATATCTCTGTTTGCACAAAAAAGGTGGAAAGGAGGGTGACTAACAAGTGATGAAACATGCATCAAATGAAAAGAAGCATGTTCCTTATCTAAATGGCAATCCTACAACTACAAGGACATTAGCAATTTCTAAAGAAGTGGCATTGCTAGATATTAGTGTGGGCATTAGGATTAACTATGACAATCATTAAATACGACATTACTTTGGGCACGAGAGAGTAGGCGGACCAAGACAGTTGCATTTCTAACGAAAAGAACCAACTTATCTTAATGGGAAATTTAGCAGGACATGTAAAAAAGTGCCATTGATTCATATTACTGGAGGCATTACATTGAAAACAACATTGGTTTAACGTGTCCTTACTTTTAACAGTGCGACTGCTACATTTTACTAGTGGCATTACATAAGAGTGGCTCGGGGCAACAAACATCAGAACAGGATATCTGGGTTGGTCCCATTTTTGTTTGGTATAGCCACCTTATACTGTGTGAGGCTAGCAAATCTAGTGTTGGACTTACTCTGTTGACTTGTCCCCCAGTCCCCACTTTCTTTCCTTTTTCAACCAATAGATCGGGTTTATATTGAGTTTGTACTGCGTTTCCCTTTATTTCCCTATTAGACCTAGACACTAGTTGGATAGCCAGTCTCAGATACTTTTCGCCCCCATTATTTCCTCTTTCGACCAAGTCCTAGATTCAGGTAACAAATCCCCCCCACCCCCACCCCCTTTCTTCCATGTTTGAACCAAGTAGTACTAGATTCGAGTGCATGAACTAGTTTTACCTCTTAAACATAAAAAAATTAGGTGGTTTTCAAACAGCCGATCGATCCTATCTACGAGGAGGCCTGAGAAATAGTAAAAGATACAAATGCAGCAACGTCAAGAGCTCGGGAAGTAGAGCTAGGTGGGCGGCGGGAGGCCGGATCTGCCCACACTACGGCAGCAAGGAAGAAGGGGTCGGAGTCCTCCCTCGCCAGTGGTTCTTGGGAGAGAACGACAAGGCATGCTGATCGGGATGCGCTAGCAGTGGGTAAGAGCCGTCGCCGAGGACGACCGCATGAACGTTGCACCTTCTCACCTTCCCCGCCAGAGAGGATCCGGCTAGATCTGTGACTAGCGGTGACCAAAGAGAGAGAGAGTGTGTGGCCACCGCTGTCATGTTTAGATCTGGAGAGGCCGAGACAGTGTGAAGAGAGCAACACTAGCAAGCAAGCGCGGAGGCTCCTGCCTATATAGTGGAGTAGTACTAGTTTTATTTTGTCTACCGGAGCCGGCTTGACCTCGTCAATGACTGTCGAGAAGTCTTCATGCACGTGGCCCAGAGGCGCAGTTGTCGTCATTTTGATATGAAGCGCCAGATTATAACGTATAACACGAAAAAATGCCACATGACAAGAAATCATGACCTCACTGCCCAAAGGAGACAACATGAATCCCGACGGACAAACTAGACGAGGAACAAAGCTCAAATTAAAGATAAACTCATAGAAAAGGGGTCCGTCGATAGATGTCCTAATTAATATAGCCGGCTTGACCTAGATGGCAGCCGAGTAGTCTTCGTGCATGTGCCCCCAATGACTAGCCCAACTCAGTTGTCGCTGTTTAACCCTCACAGTGATCCAAAGCACATGACACCTAATTTTGCGAGATGACAAGAAACCTTTTTTTAGATTTCTCACCACAACTACAGCCATGTACAACATAACCTGCACGATATGTAGACGATAGCCAATCTAGGCGTGTCTGTTGGAGTCTGGTCACATGCATGGACGAACTGATCTTCCGTGTCTTGCAGGGATCGTCCAGGCACCAACGTAGTACAACACTTCTCTAGCACTATCGCTCGTCTCCCTCTTCTATTAAGTCACCCGACTTGCGGGGCCGGGGAGTGTGCCTATGGTCGGTTCTCAATTGCGGTCCCACATGTGTGTGGAAATGCAATATGACGCGCGTTCCATTCGGAGAGCAGCGTGCCAGACCGACCGACCGTCTGGGGTGCGACGCGAACGACGGGCGTGCTGTATACTACATACATGTGTACCGCCGTTTTCTAGAGGCTTTGCTCCATGGCGCAATCCATGGATACAAAATTAGTATACTGTACTATTTAAAATTCGAGGGCGGGGCTTTTCCTGCACGGTAGGCGGTGGGGCAGTTCTGCCTAGTCGGTTCGACAAAGACGCGACAAGACGAGGGAGTAGGCTGCTGCAAACGTAGGGCTGTGTGATTTGACAGCAAGTTACTGCTGGACAGGTGGGGCCACGTGATTTGACTTGCCATTATCATTTTAACTGCGGTGCTACGACTGGCGTGAGTCTCCCGATTCCTGACCACCTCCATACAGGTGCTGTCGGTGTTCTGGGAACGGGGGTACCCAGACTTGCCTGCCTGTGGCCTGCGGCGTGGCTCAAGGGGTGGCCCAGTACAACCCATCTTCATCAACACAAGCTCAAGACCCTCGCGAGGGGCCAAGCCTCGCGGGGCGGACGATAGGAAGCTTCCTCAGGCATGGCCTCATCAGGCTGGCTTGCGAGGAGGAGGAGAGATCAAGGCGGGGTACCTCACGAGGTGCCCGTGACGCAAGCCATGACGACCAAAGCCAGGAGGGCGCCAGGTGGGCGCCGGCCTACGCAGAGTCCTTGTTTCCTCTTTGGTTCAAAGGGAGCAAGCGCAGGCAAGAGTATCAAGCAAAGGCAACCATTTCGGTGCAACAAGACCAAGACCAGCAGAACGGCAGGATGGAGGTCATCGTGGAGCCCAAGCCGGCGTCACCGCCAGAGTCTTTGGCATGCGAG
This sequence comes from Triticum aestivum, assembly GCF_018294505.1. Lineage (NCBI taxonomy): Eukaryota > Viridiplantae > Streptophyta > Magnoliopsida > Poales > Poaceae > Triticum > Triticum aestivum. The sequence goes on along the minus strand of NC_057798.1, from coordinate 511,729,999 downwards.
GACCGACTTTAGTCAAGATAAGTGTACTAGATGTTCCCCTTCAAAATGGCCAATTGTTGGCGCCCTTCCCGCTCAATATTTGGGAAGAGGCCCAGGGCCTCGCTCTATAAATAGGACTAGCCACTCTCAAGGCAGGGGATCGAGCAGTTGAACCCTAGCCAGAACCACCAACGCAAGAACACCCCTCGCGAGGCAGTTCTTCCTTGTATTGTTCATCATCAGCCCCTGAGGCAATCCACCACGCCACAAACTAGAGTGGGGTATTACACCACAATGGTGGCCCGAACTAGTATAAACTTCGTGTCCCCTGTGTTATTCTTCGTGTAGTTTAGATCCTTGCGAGGCGACAAGACATAGGTAGGTAGGAGGTGCGATCTCCACGTGCACCCCAGAGTTCGAACCTAGAGGGTCTGCCGGAACCCGAAATCCGACATTTGGCACGCCAGGTAGGGCTGCGCCGGAATCCTTCTCCCGCCACCTCGCGTCCCGTCGCATCGTCATCATCATGTCTGGCGACCCAACAGGCAATCCCGATCCCTGGGCGGCCTGGCCCGCCCGCGCAGAGCCGCTCGCCCAGGGCGACCTCAACCCTATGCCCCAGGCAGCCCGCGGTCCACAGGGTGCTGCGGGCCGCGGGCGACGCGGTCAGGCGACGTCAGCTCTCACCCGGCGGCAGGTGCGGTCGGCGGCGAGGGCCTCAAGCCACGCCGTGGCCACGACGACATACACCCGGCAAGAGCAGGCGAACTCAAGGGCCGCGCTCACGGTGGCCCGAGAGTTGCTGCAATGCAGGCTGCTGGAGGGCGGCCACGACGTGCTGCTGGAGCGGGTGGCAGAGCTCTTGGGCTTTGCCGCCTCGGGGGCTCACCCCTTCTGCACCCAGCCGCAGCCTCAGGTCCAAGGCGGACCGCATGGGGGCCCCGCACGTGCAGGCGCAGCCCTGAGCGGATTCCAAGGCTACCCCAACGCCAACCTGGCCATCGACACCGGGCTAACAACGGCGCCGCCTCCGCCTCCGGCCAGCGAAGGAGGACTCGCCACAGCCCACGGTCCCAGTGGACCACCGCGCTACCACCCCTAGGTTGGCATATCAAGCAGGACTGCATGGCACACGGGGCACTACAACGAAGCATTCGGGGCGGCGGCCCCGGAAGCGTACGTGCCCCACATGATGGACCAAGGGCACGCGCAGGAGGAAGACCATGGCTCGTTCCTCGGCCCAAGCTGGGGGGAAGAAACACCCGAAGCTGAGCTCTTTCAGGATCCCCGGGAAAGCCCCATCGACCGCGCTAGAGGCAGCGGCTACCGAGTACCGTTAATTCCTCAGGAGCAGGCATACGCTAACCATGGATCACAGGAGGTACATGTCGTCTCGGTGGATGGCTGCCCCAATCCAGTAGCCTCCTACCCCTCAGGAGGAGGGCACCGGGAGCTTCAGGAAAGGGGCCGAGATCCGGCATCACCACCGCGGCGTTCGGAGCAAGGCGTCCTCAGGAGGTAGGCCCTCTGCCGGGGAGGTGCCTCAGGGCCTACCCCCGGCAGAGGACCCGTGGTCGTCGGGGAACCGCTGGCGACTGCTATATCCCATCGACGGTGTCCTCGGTCTCCGGCCGTCGTCGATGGCAATAGAGTGTGGCACAAGGCGGGGCCCTCGTCTGGCGATATAAAGCAAGGCCGGTACCTGTGAAGAAGGCCCAGTGCCTGTGCAGCTCGCCGCCCCGTGACACTCTCACATAATAATGAGTGGGGTTGTACACGCCCCGGAGTCTCCATAGAGCCGCCCTCGGGCCTCGGGGGCTCCCGCCCACGCCCAATGGCAGCACTTAGCTCCGCGCTGGTGAGAAGACGTCGAAGATTAGACTAGGTGCCGAACGTGGCCTTTCTGCTTTTTTGCCTTTTTGTCGTTTTCTCCCCTGTTTGAATTTAAGTTGGATTTGAGCTTGAGACTTGCGTGTGTTTGGGGAAGGGGTGTTTAGTCTCGTTCGAGCAATCTCTCGTGTTCTGGCTGCCGCTTTGCACCCATCCAGCTTCAGCTGCCTCCCCTTGTGAGCCCCTCGTGAGTCGGGCCAGGCCCAGCGTGCGCGCAGCCCGGACTGCCTCCGCCGCGCCTTCTCAGGAGGCTCTCGCTACAGGTTCAATGGATTCATTCGGAAGGCACTCAGGACACCACGGCCCTCCCACGGGCTCGCTCAGGGCCCATGCGGGTCGAGGGTAAACAAGCAAATTGACTCATCGCGAGGTCAATCGCTCGGCGCAGTCATACATGCAACGTCATGTCTACAATTACGCTAACCACAAGTTTTTTACATGAGGGGCTCCCCCTCCCCAAAATGCTCTTACTACCCATAGGGCCAAGCCCGAGCTCTCTCTGTGCAGGGTAAAAAACAGGAGCAGCACGTGGTCAATCGGATAAATCCCCCAATGCATCCTCGAGGGCGCCACCTGAATCCTTGCTAGCATCACTGGCCTCGCCATCACTCTCTGCGTTGCCGTCGGCAGCGTCCGGGCCGTTCACCACGCCGCCCTCATCAGCAACCACGACCACCCCGTTGTTATCAGTGGTGAAGGCCCTGATGAGGGCGTCTAAGTTGTCTTCCACCCAGTGCGCCAGGTCGTCCTGGATGGCCAGGGGTACCGGGGCGATGGCAGCATCAAAGTCAAAGTGGGGATCCATGTTCTGAAGATGACTGAAGACACAAGAAAAGGCATGCCCGAGCAGGGCACGGCTCCTCTCCTCCACCAACCTGTCGGCCCTGCCCGACTGAGCCTCTAGCTGCATCACCACATCAGTGAAGAACTGAAGGTTGCCAGCATAGTTAACCACATGAGGCTGCCCAACAGCTGCCTCGCATATGTTGCCCAGGGCCGTGTTGGCTCTCTCTCGGAGCGTGAGGAGCATGGGGCCATGTATGTGCTCCAAGGTCTGCCGCTGGCAAATCTCGCCCTCGTTTCGCTGCGCAACAGCCTCAGCCGCATCAAATCTCTGCTGTAGAAGAAGCACCTCGGCGCGAGAGGAGGCCAGCTCCCCCTGTCCGCGCAAAGGGCAGCCCCGGCAGCATCAGTGCGCCGCGTCGCTTCATCCAGCCTGGCCCTCAGGGTGATGGTCCTGCCTTCTGCTTCAACCCTGGTCAGCTCCAGCCTCTCCTCGTACGCACGCCCGAGGTTCGAGCGTGCCTCCGCCACCCGGTGCTCAACCTCCTCTAGGACTCGGGCTTCCCGCGCGGCGACATCATCCTCCGCCTACGCCACCAGGCGCTCTCTTGTCTCCAGCCGCTCAAGGTCACGAGCGCGCTCGGCGGCCTCCAGCATCAGTGCCTCCTCACATTTCTGGAGCTCTGCCTGGTCGACCAACGCCCCCTTCATCAACGCAAGGGCCGCCTCACGCAGCTCCACCTGCTGCTCTAGGGAGTTACTCCGGTCCTGGAGCTCCCGCGCCCGCTCCTCTGCAGCCTCGCGCCGCCAGTCAGCCTCCCGGGCCCCCTCGGTGGCCTGGGAGCAGGCCTCCCGAATAGCCACCAGCGATGCCTCGGCCTTCGCATCGTCGAGGTCGCGTCGGTAGCACGCAAGGGCAACGACCACCTTCAGCTTGTGCCTCTCTTTAGCAAGGCACAGGCCCTCGGCCTCAAGGCGCGCGTCCTCAACGGCAAGCTCTACACCAAGCTGGCTCACTGCGTCGGACGCCCTCTGGAGAAACCCTTGGTGAAGGGCGCGGCGCTCCCGAGCGCGCTCAAGCACGTCTTCCACATCGTCCTCCGCCCCCGGCTTACGCGGAGGGCCACGAACCGGCATACCCCCTTTGGGCAGGGGGCTGGGGGCTGGCGCCATCGTGATGGCCGGGCGCGCCCCGCTAGAAGCTTGGCCCTGAGCCTGTTCGCCCTCCCAGGAAGAATGCGAGGAAGACCCCAGCCAGTCGCCGTCCACAACCAAGGCCCGGGGCAGGCTGGCTATGCCCCGGAAGGGCTCATGAAGGAGGGGTGCAAGGAACACAGGATCAGGACGCACCGCAAGATGGCTCACCTCTCCAACCGACCTCACCACCGGGGTAGCACTCGAGCTCGGAATGCTTGGAGTCGATGGAGAGGGCGGGGCCTGGGGAGATGGCTCCTCAGCCGTCTCCGTGAACTCGGCAGGGAGGGCCCTGCAGAGCAATGTTCAGATGAAGCAACGGGAAAGTAAAGGATTAAGGAAGAAGAAGGCTTACTCGTCGATGGCGAAGTACTTCCTGCGCTTCAGCAGGCGGCAGGGGTAATCATCGCCACCCAAGGCCTCCCTTCTCTTTCGGAGAGCCTCGAAGTCCACGCGGAAGCGGCCTAGGAGCTCGGTGCAAGGATCAGTCTGCGGCGAGGAAGAAGCGCCAAGGTGACCGGCGTCGGGGACGTCGCCTTGGCACACGCTGCCAGGCGCCGCCCCATTGAGGGTGGCCGGGGCCTCAGGGGCCTCAACCATGGAAGCCACGGGGCGCAACTCAATGCCTTCGGTCGCTGCTGGCCAGCCTCAGGAGCCGCCACCTCGGGGGTTCCGCGTGGCGCAGTTATCCCGACGGCAGCCCCCTCAGCCCCCGGCGGCCCTTGCCTCCCAGCTCCACCACTCGAGGAAGGACCGCCACGAGCGACCGGGAGGGCAACCACCGCAACTGGGTTCTCGCGAGGTCCCACGAGGCCTGCTGGGCGCAGCCCCCATTCATCGAAGTTGGGCATCTACCTCACGAAATCATCCCTGCATGAGCAAAGATACAGCACGACACCCCCTTGCCGGACGCTGCCAGGGGAAGGATCCCCGGTCAGAATTACGAGAACCTTCCTCAGCACTTCAGGCGCCAGATCTTCCTTCTGGAGCCTCATGTGGTCTTCATGCCCCCCGAAGGCCCACATCCGGCGGGAATGGCGCTAGAGAGGGGCAATGCGGTGCTAGAGGAACTCTTTCACCACCTTGGGTGCCGTCACACCAAGCGCCCTCAAACTCACGAAGCGATGCCAGACGAAGGAGAGCCGGGGGCTCGTGAGCGCCTCATGGTCCCATCCCAAGTTGGGGACAGCGGGCAAGGTTGGCTTCGAGAGCAGGGGGCTGGGTACTCTGACATCCACATACAGCCACCGCTCTCGGAACCCAGTCACGGGCGAAGGAAGGCTGAAGTCAATCCCTGAGGCTGTCGCCCCTGGTGCGGCAAAGAAGCTCACGCATCCTGAACATTGGGAGGGATCACTGAGGCGCAAAGAGAAGAAGTGGCGCAGCAAGGTAACTGTCGGTGTCAAAACCGGCGGATCTCGGATAGGGGGTCCCAAGCAGTGCGTCTTAGGATCAATTGTAACAGGAGGCAAGGGACACAATGTTTACCCAGGTTCGGGCCCTCTCGATGGAGGTAAAACCCTACTCCTGCTTGATTAATATTGATGATATGGGTAGTACAAGAGTTGATCTACCACGAGATCAGAGAGGCTAAACCCTAGAAGCTAGCCTATGGTATGATTGTTGTATCTCTCTATCGACTATCCTGGCCCCGGTTTATATAATGCACTAGAGGCCTAGGATAACAAGAGTCCTAGCCGAATACGCTGGTGGGGGAGGAGTCCTTGTCTTGATCGCCAAGTCTTGTGGATTCTTCCTTGTATGCGGCAGCTGTCCGGACTGGCCCATGAGTATACGGCCATGGGGGTCCTCGGCCCAATCCAACTGATCGGGAGACGACGCGTTCAGTACCCCCTAGTCCAGGACACCGTCAGTAGCCCCCTGAACCGGTCTTCAAGTTAGGGATGCTCCTCGATTCTTCCGAACTGTTCTTCATCTTCGGTCGCCGGTCTTGAAAACTGGTTCACCAAATCTTCTCATCTTCTATCTTGAGGATCGCCGAAATGCATTCGACGAGTTTACATGTCGGGTATCCGAGGAGCCCCTTTAAGTTTCCGGCCTTTATCAATGCCTTGTTATTTTTATGCCACACCTCGGGTTCGGAGTTGTTCCCGGGAGGCAGTGTCCTGTTGCATCCGAGCTCTAACGCCGGACTGCATTCAAGGTATCTCTTGCAGTCGAGCACCAATGCCGGACTGCTTCCCGGCTCTAACACCGGAATGTATCCAAGCTCCAACGCCGGACTGTATTCGAGCTTCAACGCTGGACTATGTATCCGAGGTGTCGTAAATCACCTTGGTTTAAAGAAGTTTGAAGGAGTTTAGCCGAGCTTAATGCCGGAAATGCCCTCTATGGAGCCAGCCACTAGCGCCCGAGCTTTATGCCGGACTGCTTCCGAGGTGGTGCACCTCCCCGAATGTGGGCCGATTTTTGTCAATATTTTTGATTGGTGCAATTTATTCTCTGCCGAGATACATAGCCAGTAGCCCTCAAGGTGGGTATCGGTCAAAAACCCGAGATGCACATGAAGGATGACATAAGACCCGCTGATCCCCGTAGCCGTCGAGACTCAGGTTGATTTGCAAAATCGGTCTGAGGATCAAGTCCTAGCTCGTCAGAATACTTCGGGACACAAAAAGCGGCGTGCTCAGTCCTCGAGACTCAGGTTGGGTGCGACCGACCAACCTGAGGATCAAAATCTCCTCGGAAACTGTATTGCACTTAAAATTTTCTGCATAGAACAGGCAATGCAGTAGCCCCCGAGACACTGGTCGGGTGGCAACACCAGATCAGGGGATCGATGTGCCCCTTTAATATTTGTAAATAATAAGCCCGAAGCCCAGTAGACCCCGAGCCTTAATGCGGGCACGGGAGGCCGAATTAAGGATCGATATCCATGGTAAAATCACAAATTATGTGTAATGACTCTGTATCCAAGTACTTTACGTTATTAATGCTCGGATCCGCATTGTACAAAACTTTGTTGACCGACCATCGGCTTCCACCTCCTCGGCCAATAGCCGAGGAGTGTTTGTCCTACTTTATAAAGCCTTTATGAGGGCAAAGATTTACAACAAACAAGGAAATCTGGCCATACGGTTTTATAAACAAAGGTACGCGGAGAGACATGTTATATTACTGTTTAACAGAAGAAATGTCTTCCAAAGAAAATAGTCCCGCTATCGGTTCCTTTCTTTGGGTTGTCATGCTAAGCATGATCATGAAACCCCAGCTCCAATGTAAGAGCAAAATATTGAGGATTTAGTTTGGGAGGCCAGTTAATAGCCCCCGGTAGTGTTCGGCGACAGTCGAGGTCAAGCCGTAAACACTTCGGCCATTGTTATGAATGGCCCATCGTTTAACGCCGTCATCGGATCGCCGACCAGTTTACGCTTATTGTGACATTCACTTTTCGGCTTTCTCCACTGAGGTGCTTAACCATGTGAGTTGAAAGCACAATCACAGTGGTTCTCCCTTTGCACACCTAGCCAAACAAAGCGGAACATAGGAGGCAAGCGCAGGAGCCGGGCAACCCAACTATTGACCGAAGACACAATTCGAAACCGATGCATATATAGCAATATCCGAGAATGTTTTTGCCGAATCTCTAAAGGTGTCCGGCGTTGCACTGCGAGACTTGTGCTAAAAACACACAAATAGTTTAAAAGTGCCATGGGCTCGAAAAGCCAAAAAACTTATTCAAAAGGTTAATGTCTGAACTAGATCAAGTGTTCGGTGCCAATCCAGAAATTGGACTTTAGAAAAAAAAGGTGCTTCTGCCGTGCTTTAACATGACACATCCTATCTCAAAACTTCAAGCGGGTCAGCCTACGGCTTCAACCTCCTATCCCGAAGGCGGAGTACTTCTTAGTAGGCCAGTTTAGCAAACTAAACTCTAGCGGCTTTGAGAGAGAAATTAGGCTCCCCGGCTAGTGACCGCACACTTGTGTCGAAAAAAGGAGTGATAAATAATAATAAAAACTTTACAACGACTAAGAAGAAAAACACTTATCATAAACCGGCTCATATAAATTTAAGAGCCCCCAAGTGACTTGGGTAAAAGAATGATTGCATGTACCGAAGTACTTATATCATATCTATGTTCAACCGAACTTTAAACGCGTCTTAACCGACCGTCGGCTTCTCCCTCTTCGGTCAAGGACCGAAAAGTGTTATGTACTCCATCTGTCGAGAATATCGACGGTGTTTCCAATAACCAGGCAATCATGCCATAAGGCTGTAACAGACAAAGTGCGTTAGGGAACTTATGCTATATTACTGCAAAGTGTAAGAAGCATCTTCAAAGAAAATAGTACCCCCACCGATACCTTTCTTCAGTGCTCATTGTTATTATGAGACTTGTGCAATAGATTTTTTGTACTCATGAGTTCCGTTGTGTGCCGACCATGATTGAAAACAATAAGAGCGCTAGCTTTCGGCTTCACCCAGTCTGAGGTCCAGCTCGGTTGACCCGATCATGACAATCGCAGAGGTGCTCCCTTTACTCCCTAGCCGAACAATCGGGAATGTAGGGGTAAGCACAGGAGCCAGGCAACCCAGCTTGCAAATTGCTTAAGTCAATATGATGCATATTGTGGCATAATACACGAACAAGGAACGAAGCCGTACAAGTATAACTATATGCAAGAGAAAAAAGCTTCATGAAGGAAGCCCCCAAGTAAACGGGGCATTCGAATTTGCGCGTCACAAACAAAGTTTGGACAAGGAAATTTTTACAAGCAACTTTTTTCCAAAAAAGTATAATGCTTGGCCGAGCCGAACACAAGTTAAAAATTTAAAACTTTGAGCATGAAGACAACTTAGCTGGTTAATGTGTTCGGTATTGATGACGCGGTCCGAGCTTGATGCGGGACAAGGTTCCATCCCCGAGACGGTCCCGAGGTGGCGGAGCAAAGAGCTCGGCACTCCGAAGTGGTGACATAGCACGGTCAATGCAGGACGGTAGGGTGATGCCGAAGTCACCGGCATGGGGTAATGAAGTGTTGACGAAGCCCCCCGTCCAGCCGAGATGACGCCAAAGGATATAGTCCGGCTGGATCATTTTCCTATGCACAAAAAATAGTGCAAATCGGAGATAATAGTAATAATAATAAATAAAAAATCGTTGCATAACAAATAATTTATGCAAAGTGAGTAATAAAAGAAATATGGCCTGGCGCCAAAGTCAATGTCGATGCAGGGGCGCGGCGTGATGCGGTAAAGGCATGGCAAGGCCCGAATTCACAGGTCGGTTCGAGTTCCGGATGCGGTGTTCGCCGGACTATGTACGGAAACTGACCGAACCATCATGCGACCGTCGTTAACACGGCCACCATTTGATAGACCTGGCTTATTTGTTGTGGCAATCCGAAGAAAGGTGATTCCCAAAATCGGGACTCGATCCGCACACCTATCGCCTGATGGGTGATGAAGCAACGGCATGGCGATGTTGGCAAAGGTTGGCTCGCCGAGGCAAAGCCCTCGGTCCAGCTAACGTGACGGAGTTGGTCGGCCAGCGACGCCGAAGTCTCCGGAGTAGGTTGATGAAGAGATGATGAAGCCCCCGATCCAGCGATGCAGGTCGTGACGTGGTCGATGCCGGCTTGATGAAGTGACCGTGTGGCGATGCAGGTATGCCCGCTCCGTGTAATCCGTGGGGCGGCGATGTTGGTGACGATTTATCCTTTGCGATGCTGAACTATTGTTCGGCTGGCCGAGATGATGTTCCGAAGAAATTGAGCTCGGCTCAACAAAGAGACGACGTGTCTACGCAGGTCGACCGCCGTGGAGTGATGTTGTCGGGCTGGTTTGACACCGGCGCGACGGTGAAGTTCATATTGCAAGAATACTTTTAATACTACTGGGATGTGTTTGAGAATAAAACACAGCACCCCATATGAAAACTTCCTTCAAAAAGGATGTCCGAGATCCCGTCCATAAAGAAGATGAATTCGGGTCGGATTCGTTCTCGCGCAGAAAACAGATCCAAAAAGTGATGCACTAATCGGAAGTTTCCCGAAGTTTGGACGGTCGGATCGAGCTGAATTTGTGGCAGGTGGTAGATATGGGAATTCCGCAGCCAATAAACGGTTGGATCCTCCAAAGGTCATTCGAGCTAGATGCTGGATACCACGCCCTAAACTCGTCCGGATTGTCATCCAGATTCAACAGGGCTCCAGTATATCGGAGATTGCCGGAGATTCCTCCATCTGAACTCGACGAAATTTTTGCAGGGTTGTTGTAGACTTGATTCCGCATAATTCCACCGAAGTAATCGTTTAAGTGACACTCGAGGAGGCGGTGGCGGCGGATACAAGTTTGTTGTCCAGAAAAACAGCACGGTCGCCTGAGGGCAATGTTGACGTTGAGCCCCCGAGCTCCATGGATGACTCCTCCATGATCTTGACAGAGATCGGAGTTGGTGTTGATGAAGGCCTTCATCCGAACATGATGATCGGAGGTAGGGCGCAATCCTCGGTCAAACCAAGGTGACCAGTCGAGCTGGTGACGAAGAAGCCAACGCCACAGTTGACCTGCAGTCGAGCCATTGATCCTTTCGCCGATCACACAGTGGAACTCTCAATGAAAGCACCAATGTCGGTGTCAAAACCGGCGGATCTCGAGTAGGGGGTCCCAAGCAGTGCGTCTTAGGATCAATGGTAACAGGAGGCAAGGGACATAATGTTTACCCAGGTTCGGGCCCTCTTGATGGAGGTAAAACCCTACTCCTGCTTGATTAATATTGATGATATGGGTAGTACAAGAGTTGATCTACCACGAGATCAGAGAGGCTAAACCCTAGAAGCTAGCCTATGGTATGATTGTTGTATCTCTCTATCGACTAGCCTGGCCCCGGTTTATATAATGCACCAGAGGCCTAGGATAACAAGAGTCCTAGCCGAATACGCTGGTGGGGGAGGAGTCCTTGTCTTGATCGCCAAGTCTTGTGGATTCTTCCTTGTATGTGGCAGCTGTCCGGACTGGCCCATGAGTATACGACCATGGGGGTCCTCGGCCCAATCCAACTGATCGGGAGACAACGCGTTCAGTACCCCCTAGTCCAGGACATCGTCAGTAACCGAAGGAGGAATGCCCATCATCGCCTCGCAGACAAAAGCGAAGACGATAAGGAGAGTAATGGATTCAGGACCCAAATGCATCATGTGAATCTGGTAATGGGAAAGCACAGCGTTGAAGAAATCGGAAAAAGGAGGAACCAGCCCCGCCCACAGTGCGTCGGCGAAGTATCGGACCTCAGTGGCTATTCTGTCAATAGAGAAGTGGGATGCGGGCCAGACCGTTGTCCTCCCACACTCGTTGAAGGTGGTGGCAAGGGCGGAACTGACCTTGCCCAAAGCTTCCAGATTGAGTATGATCGACTGGTCAATGGCGGGAGCCGTCGGCGGCAGCGAACGGGGCGAGGACACCGGATTCTTCCCCTTCCCTTTGTTCGTTGGCACCATGACGTCAGGAAGGGGAGGGTTCGAGATTGGATTGGAAGCGGAGATTAGAGCTCTGGAGGAAGAAGAGCAGGGGACGCACAAGCGACGAGAAGAGGGATGACTGTGTACAACTGCGGGTCCGCCTAGCCGGGCGCAAAATAAGGAGGCGTGGGGGAACAGGGATGCCCACGTCCAATCAACCGCCACGCGGCGCCCAAGGCCGCGAGCTGTTGGGGCCCGCGGCGCTTCGCACTTGCCCCTTCGCTTCCCTGCTAAGCCAAGTCCAGGCACGCCTTGGGCCTGGGGGCTACTGTCGGCGTTCTGGGAATGGGGGTACCCAGACTTGCCTGCCTGCGGCCTGCGGCATGGCTCAAGGGGTGGCACAGTACGGCCCATCTTCATCAATACAAGCTCAAGACCCTCGCGAGGGGCCAAGCCTCGCGGGGCAGACGACAGGAAGCTTCCTCAGGCACGGCCTCATCAGGCTGGCTCGCGAGGAGGCGAAGAGATCAAGGCGGGGTACCTCACGAGGTGCGCGTGACGCAAGCCATGACGACCAAATCCAGACAGGCGCCAGGTGGGCGCCGGCCTGCGCAGAGTCCTTGTTTCCTCTTTGGTGTAAAGGGAGCAAGCGCAGGCAAGAGTATCAAGCAAAGGCAACCATTTCGGTGCAACAAGACCAAGACCAGCAGAACGACAGGATGGAGGTCATCGTGGAGCCCAAACCGGCGTCACCGCCAGAGTCTTTGGCAGGCGAGGACTGACTTTAGTCAGGATAAGTGTACTAGATGTTCCCCTTCAAAATGGCCAATTGTTGGCTCCCTTCCCGCTCAATATTTGGGAAGAAGCCCAGGGCCTCGCTCTATAAATAGGACTAGCCACTCTCAAGGCAGGGGATCGAGCAGTTGAACCCTAGCCAGAACCACCAATGCAAGAACACCCCTCGCGAGGCAGTTCTTCCTTGTATTGTTCATCATCACCCCCTGAGGCAATCCACCACGCCACAAACTAGAGTGGGGTATTACACCACAATGGTGGCCCGAACTAGTATAAACCTCGTGTCCCCTGTGTTGTTCTTCGTGTAGTTTAGATCCTTGCGAGGCGATGAGACATAGGTAGGTAGGAGGTGCGATCTCCGCATGCACCCCAGCATTCGAACCTAGAGGGTCTGCCGGAACCCGAAATCCGACAGGTGCCTCTCCCAATGCTCCACCATGTAGACTGTAGTAGAGGCTGGCTCTTGCATGAGATCCCACTTCTCCACATTTTCCTTGCCTCTCTTTCCTCCACATATGCAAAAATGCCATGTAAAGCACACTATTGTACTTAGGTTGGTCGTAATGGAGAGTATCATATACTAGTATCATGCATATGATACTTTTGTATGATACTACATCCGTAATGCATAGTATCATGTGTTGGTATCATAGGATAGTTTATTTAGGGTCCCGATAACTGCCACACGTTCGGTGTGTGCGGGGGTTGTGCCGCACGCCTCGTGTGGCATGGACAGCAACCATCCCGCACGACCATGTTCGCGCGCCCAAAGGCACGGCCCGCACGTCCGATCTGTGGCAACCCCACCCGGACGTGCGGGCCAGAGGACCCAGCAACCCGCACGATCCAGCCGCCTGGCCTCTTCTCCCACCTCCCGAATCCCGACTGCCGCCATCCTCTCCCACCTCCCGAACCCCTACCTCCATTGCCGGCCTTCTCTGGTTGCCATGGCAACCAGAGCAGATCCGTAGGGCATTCCCACCGCAAACCACACCCCCACCCTCCCCACCCACCTTCCCCACCCACCCTACCCCTCCCCCACCCCCAATCCAACAACGCCCTCCAAAGAAGACTAGCTAAAAGCAGGTGAATCTCCTGATCTCCCTACTGCTTCTCATCCTTCTACGTGGCACAGGAAATTGCAAAATTACCGACGAGGTTGGCAACTAGATCCGTCCTACAGGAGAAATATACTACATGGGTTGTGTGTCTTCGCAGTTGCCAAGCAGAGTACACTAGATCTGCCATGTACTACGTTAGAGATAACCGTAAGTTCTCTGTAGATTGATGCACGTAGTTGGTAAATGAATGGATGTGTAGGAATCCATAAAAAGGTAGAGAAATTGAGAAATTTGGAATAATGGAGGGTGTCAAAATTAATTGCCATTGGTGTCTAACGTCAGTTGCCACCTATCATTGTCGTCAACTGCCACCATGTCAACTTATTGCTTGCCATCCTATTGTAGTGGCTGATGCCATCGAAAAGAATGGATAGCTAGCACCCAGATTTTAGAAAAGATAGTGGATGTACATGTCCTACTAGCCATGATATGCTGGTTCCTACGCATGAAAATGTGATAACACCGACGTGTTAACTTCTACATGCAAGCAGCACAAGGATATATTTTTTGTGGATTGTTGATGCGTTCTTGTTCATGCAGTGATTGATAGCACGGTGGCAGAAACGAGACGCGGGAAAAAGAATGAGTCACGGAGATGGCACTGATCTTTTTGGTTCTCAAAGGCCAGAAACGCCCCCTTGGGATGCATCAGAATATAGTCAACTCATTTCTGCAGGGCCGTTGCTGCCACTACTAGAACAGTACGCATGCATTGGTATGATGCATGAAAACAAAAAGAAAAAAAACATTTGCCATGTTCGCGATGATGAAGATGAGATTCTACTTATGTCCTACACTATCATTTTTTTGCAGGTTCTTATGACCAAAACACACTCAGGGGGCACCATGGCAAGTTCAGTCACAGGGCGCTAACACTGACAAATGTACGGGCAGCCAACTTCAAGTAGCTAATGTGGCAAATCAAGGTAACGCATACGAAAATGAAACATACTGGTCTGAACATGAAAAATAAACTTGCAAAGGATGGCAAAAGACTCATGAGTTATGTCGGGAAAAAATGCAGAGCCTTCGTCCAGCACGTGGCGGCAGGCGGCACCCATGTACCTGCCATCAACATCATACACAGGTTAGTCCATAAAAAGTGAAGTTGCGGACGATGAATTAGCAGAAGGAGCGTAGTTGACAACTGCAGTTGCCATCCCATAACAACTGCAGTTGCCATACCTGGACAACTGCAGTTGCCATCCCTGGACAAATGCAGTTGCCATCCATGGACAACTGCAGTTGCCACCCTGGACAATTGCAGTTGTCATGACTGAACAACTTGCAGTTGCCATGCATTACCCATCTAATACCATGCTTACAGGTTATTACAATGCTTCTACCCCAGCAAACGTCTCATGGCAAGCTTCACACAATGCAGATAGAGCACATCAATTTGGTGTTACAGACCACACAAGATGGGCACATACATCACAACAAGGTAAAATGAAAAATTTGCATAGTGAGCTCGAGACTAGAATATAAAAAAATTGATGCTAGAACACACTAGTTTGCCATGTGTTGGCGGCAGTATTTGCCATGTATGCAGGACTACAGCTGCCATGCACATTGAATCCAAGTTTTCGTACTGAAAAATGAGCTGGTTGCCATGCATGACTGCTACAACTGCTGAAAAACTAGTAGTTGCCATGTTTGTTGGACAGTAGCTGCCATGACTAGACAACTACAGTTGCCATGCATGTCAACATGCAGACTAATAGCTTGCTTGTTTGAATGATGTCATGCCAAATCACTTGAAGTTGATGTACTCCGTTACGATAAACATGTCATTCAAGCAAAAGATCTTACGCTTGCCCCTATTTTTCTATTACAGGGCCTACAACTATAGTGAACAGCGGCGCAGGGGCATCTACTGCGGGAAGCTCTGAGCGCACAGAAGACGCGGTCCTCCAGCCAACCACAAGTCATGCCACATACAATACCAAGTGAGAGTCAGAAATGGCAATCATTCCTGCAATGCCGACAAGCACCCCTTTGAACACAAGCACTGGCAACACTCAAGTAGATCAAACTGCCACCAATACTGAAGTGAATCATGAAACTGATGACGAAGCACAATGGGATGAAGATGGTGGGCAATCAGAGATCATGGTACCTCAGCCACCGTACGTTGGGCAGAGATTTGAATCGTTCGAAGAAGCAAAGGAATTCTACCAGACATATGCAAAGTTCCATGGGTTTGTGGTCAACACCGAATACCATAGGAAGATTAAGAAAACAAACGAGTACAACAGAGGTGAGATGAGATGCCACAAGGCACGAAGGAACAAGAAGGGGAAAGGTGTTGCGCCTGTCGTTCCGGAACAAAAGAGAGGAATCATTCTCAAGATGGAATGCCCTGTCCGGTGTAAGCTAAACATAGATGGAGCATAATGGGCGGTCACTGAATATTTTGACGAGCACAACCACCAACTCATAAAGAAGTTTGACCTGGTGAAGTTTCTGACCGCCCACAGAGGATTCACCCCACTCGAGAAGAAATTCGTAAAGTTGCTACATGATTGTAACGTCGGTCCATCAAGAATGGTACAGATACTATCACTCATCCACGCAAAAATGGCACTCTGAGTAGCATGCCCTACATACCAGCTGACGTCACAAACCTAAAGGCAAAATACCGTAGAGGGAGCAAGTTGGCTGACGTAGAAGCTATGATGGCCTACTTCGATGAGAAAGCGAAGGAAGATCCAGATTTCTTCTACAGGATAAGATTGGACGATGAGGACCGTGTCAGGAATATGTATTGGGTGGATGGTGCTGCAAGAAGAGCCTACAAACATTTTCGAGACTGCATTTCATTCGATGCGATGTATCTCACTAATATGTACAAGATGCCGTGCGCTCCATTCATAGGAATAAACAACCACAATCAGTCGTTGCAGTCCGGATGCGGGCTCGTTCGGAACAAAGACACGGATGGGTACGTTTGGCTATTCGAGACCTTCTTGGAGTGCATGGATGGCCTTGCACCGATGAACATAATAACAGACCAGGATTTTAGCATGCGCGCAGGCATAGAGGAGGTCTTTCCGTTGGCAGTGCACAGGCACTGCAGGTGGCACATTATAAAAAAGGCCGAGGAGACGCTAGGACCGTTCTTTGCTGACCGTCCAGAGCTGCACAAGGCATTCGAGCTATGCGTGGACCACAGCTTGACAGTGGAGGAGTTTGAAAGGAGCTGGATGGCCATGATTGAAACATATCAAGTACAAGACAACGAGACTCTTGCTAGCCTGTGGGAGAAGCGAATGTACTGGGTGCCGGCCTACTTCATGCAGTGCTTCTTCCCATTTCTGCAGACTACGCAACGCAGTGAGGGGTTCAATGCTATTTTGAAGGGGTACGTGAGCCCTGGCAACTCATTGCTACAATTTGCCAAGTAGTACACAGCTTTGCAACAAAAAATACTGGGATCTAAGCTACAGCAAGAAGCAAACACCGCGCTGAAGCAGCCAAAATTGCTAACGTATTTACCGATGGAGAGTCAAATGAGCAAGATATACACCAACAAGATCTTTAACAAGTAAGTCAGTTGCGTTACAGTCTTATTTGCGCAAAGCACGAAGGCAGTAGGTGCCATATAGAATGCAATGCAGTTGCCATGATATGTGGTTGCCATGTTTAATGAAAATATTGTTTGCCATGCTTACTCAGCTGCAGTTGCCATGTTTAGTGAACTACTGTTTTGCCATGCTTAATCAGCTGCAGTTGCCATGTTCAATGAAATGAACTTGCCATGTGTAATACAATGTACTTCCAAAATGGGCATGTTGGTATGCAAATGGCAATGCCAATTGAAAATGTTATGCAGTTGCCATGTTTACTGAACTGCATTTACCATGTTTGCTAAAAATGCAATTGCCATTTTTACTGAGAATACAAATGCCATATTTACTCAACTAAGGTTGCAATGTTTAAATAAATGTAGTTGCCATGTTTTATGCACCGCGCTTGTAGTGGGGGGTGTTTGTATGGAAATGACAATGACCAGTTGAAAATGCACTGCAGTTGCCATGTCTAATGCATTGCAGTTGCCATGTCTAATGTACTGCAATTGCCATGTCTAATGCACTACAGTTTCCATGTCTAATGCACTGCAGTTGCCATGTGTAAGGCACTGCAGTTGCCATGTGTAAGGCACTGCAGTTGCCATGTTTAATGTACTACAGTTTCCATGTTTAATGTACTACAGTTGCCATGTTAAAATGAAATGTACTTCTATAAGCCACGACAACATAATGTGCTACAAAAAACAGCACACCATAGTTTAACAAAAAACAAACATAACTTGCAAATTCCAGGAAGAAATAAAGCGCGCCAGCATGTTCACGGCTTTCCAGGTGGACGAACATACGTTCAAAGTGTGTTCTATTTTGGGCATGTCAGATTCAGAACCTGAGGACCCAGACAAGGGAAGGAACTACTTCGTGAAAGCCTCAATTGGGCAAGGCGAATACTACTGCCAATGCTGCAAGTTTGAACGGGACGACATTGTGTGCTATCACATACTAAAAGTAATGGACATGAACGTGGTGACACGGATGCCCCGCCATTTCATAAGGCGGCGATGGACTTGGGACGCTGATGACGCGTTGGCGCCGCAAACAACAAACGCAGTTCTGGCTGTGCATGACGAGAGACCGGAGTCAACCATGGAAGACGTCAGGCACGTTGTGCTGACAAAGAACTATGCTGAGCTAATTGATGAAGCGTGCAAGAGTGATGAGATAACGAGAGTCGCAAAAAAACACAGGAAGGCCCTGAAAAGAGAGCTTGATGAGATCAAGAAGAGGAAAGCTGAGGAAGCCTTACACCGGTTCCCCCGCACATCAAGTGTGCCTTCATCCACAGGGCCATCGTCAGAAAACTCGGAGATAGGATCTGGAACAGCAAGCACACAAACCCAGGTCAGGAACCTGCCCCATTCCATCACAAAGGGGCGTCCAAAAGAGATAAGGTACAAATCGGGATTGGAGATTCAAGCAAAACACAAGAAAACAAAGAAAGGGACAGGCAATCCGTAAGCAACATTGGGGCGCTATGACATGGTCATTGTGGACATTTTGTTTTGTAACCTAGATGTTGTGAATTTTTTGTTAAGTTGGGAGAATGACTCTTGAGGGGCATCAGAAGTTGAAGGAAAATATGTTGAAATGGATAAATGTAGTTGCCATGTTATGGGTACTTAATCTGCCATGTTGTGTGTAGTTAATCTGCCATGCTATTTTATACTAAATATGCCATGATATTTTGTACTGGATATGCCATGATATTTTGTACTGGATCTGCCATGTTAATTGTACTGGATATGCCATGTTAATTGTACTGGATCTGCCATGTTAATTATACTGGATCTGCCATGTTGCTTATGCTGAATCTGCCATCTTGCTTATGCTGAATCTGCCGTGTTGTTTGTACTGAATCTGCCATGTTAGCTGTACTGCAATATGCCATGGTATTTGTAATGACTCTGCATCGCCAAATGAAAAACGATGATGGCTTTCACTAACCATATCTGATGAACTACATTTTTCCATGTTTTAGAACATCATAGACGCATTAGTAGCAGCAGATTGTTGCTACAAACGATGAAACCATAATAATAATGATAAACATAAAATGTATCTGCTGTCACGCCTAAATAGGTTCACATCCACACATATATTACAGAAAATATTCAAATGTCGCTCACACACCACCACTACATACTAGGCTACGCGGGGTTGCAGTCGTAACATAGCACACGAACATACTTTTGACAAAGAAACAAAAGATAGTACCTTACATTCCTCAGCAACAGAATGTAAGGTATGCGTCCGGTGTGTAACGCCATGTGATCACTTGTACTTCTTGATGAATTTCTTGACAGCTTCCTCCACGAACTCGCGTGCTTCGGACCGCTTGTTGAAATCTTCATTCGTCAACCAGTTCCATGTGTAAATTTTCCGGAGCTCAACGACCATTGCAGCTGTGACAGTGGGGACAAGTCTACCTTCCCACTTTGCAAAGTATTCCAACGTGTGAAAGCCATAGTTCGTCCTGCACAAGAAAAAGAGTCAGGTGAACTCGCAAAAAGGACAGACATAGCAATGATAAACTTCAATTCAGATGTAACAACATGAAGGAGGGGGTAGGAAATTACGTGTTCCCTTGATTCGTGGTCGCCACATACTCAATTGGGAAATGTCTGATCTGGACCTTTGAGTTTTCGTAGTGACGGTTCCATGTCTCTTTGACGTTGTTGATGAAGAATTCAGCATGCGAAGTAAGGTCTGCATCAGTTGCCGAACGCATTGAATCAAGCACCTCAAAGCGTTGGTTCTTCAGGTCAAGACAGATCGCATAGTGGTGACCACACTTGTCGTGTGGGTCATGTGGTGCAAGCTGCTGGAACATGGGGAACATGGCCTGCATGTAAAAGTGAAGGAAATGAGAAGCAGAGTTCACATGAAGAACAGCAGAGGGACAAAAAAAAGTAGAATCACGTAGAATGTTTAGTTATGGTGGGGTAGTTGAAAGAAAGTTGTCGTCCATGTATGAACAAAATTTGTCGTGTATTTTACTTTGAAGTTGCCACATAGTTTGCACGGGATGCAAAAATCAGAAAGTCAGTTTTCACGGCAGCTGATGCCACATGATACATTTGCCACATAAACAGAGTGCAGATAATGGCAAAAAAACATACCATGTGAAAAATAAGTGCAAACAGGGAAGGAGTACTCACATATTTCTTCACTGTGAGCTTGAATTCACCGTGTTGAGCAAAGTTCTTCCTCAGGATTTTGTGGTGGAAGTCACCATACCATATTTTGCAGGTCACACTGTAATGCATGATTGTTTTGTCGGGAGACATATCCATATGCTTGTTGATGTAGTCAATCCCGCACGAAACTACATTCGTCGACATTTTACCGTTTGGCCTCACGGACTCGGCAAGATCACCCAGGTCAACGTACGTCGATTCGCATTGAACAACCTTGGTTCTGTCCAAACATGAGTTGTATGAAAATGATATAGCATGAAAGAATCATGTCTACTAAGTAAAAAGAGAAAGAACTAAAACATAAGCGGATCATGTCTAGAAAGTACGAAGAAGATGAATGGTAAAAAAGAGAAAAGCAAAATGAGAGATTATGTGGTGAGGTCATTTACGCTTTCAGCTCCTTCATGTGCTTGTTGATGGCCCTTGCATTACCAAATCGCTTGATGATATCGTATAGCTGGGTCTGTTC